>NW_020838037.1:4751331-4764219 GCF_003676395.1 Aethalodelphis obliquidens | reverse complement strand
AAAAAAAAAAAAAAAAAAAAAAAAAAAAGAAATGAAGACAGTCTCAGAGACCTCTGGAAAAACAGTAAATGCACCAATATTCGAATTATAGGGGTCCCAGAAGAAGAAGAAAAAGAGAAAGAATCTGAGAAAATATCTTAGCCACCCAAGCCCAGGAAGTGCAGAGAGTACCATATAGGATAAACCCAAGAAGAAACATGTCAAGACACATATTAATCAAACTAACAAAAATTAAATTCAAAGAAAAAATATTAAGAGCAGAAAGGGAAAAGCAAAGAATAACATACAAGGGAATCTGCATAAGTTTATCAGCTGATGTTTCAGCAGAAACTCTGCAGGCCAGAAGAGGGTGGCAGGATATCTTTAAAGTGATGAAAGCAGAAAACCTACAACCAAGATTACTCTACCCAGCAAGGATCTCATACAGATTTGACAGAGAAATCAAAAGCTTTACAGACTAGCAAAAGCTAAGAGAATTCAGCACCACCAAACCAGCTTTACAACAAATACTAAAGGAACTTATCTAAGCAGGAAATACAAGGAAAGAAAAAGACCCATAAAAACAATCCTAAAACAATTAAGAAAATGGTAATAGGAATATACATATCCATAATTACCTTGAATGTAAATGGATTTTGTGTCCATTAGAATGCACACAAAAATAGGACCTGTGTATATGCTGTCTACAAGAGGTCCACTTCAGACTTAGGGACATATACAGACTGAAAGTGAATGGATGGAAAAAGATATTACATGCAAATGTAAATCAAAAAAAAGATGGAGTAGCAATACTCATATCAGATATACTAGACTTTAAAATAAAGACTACTACAAGAGACAAGGAAGGACAGACACTACATAATGATCAAGGGATCAATCAAAGAAGGAGATACATCAATTATAAATATTTATGCATCCAACATATGAGCACCTCAATACATAAGGCAAATGCTAACAGCCATAAAAGGGGAAATTGATGGTAACAAAATAATAGTGGGTGACTTTAACACCCCACTTACACCAATGGGCAGACATCCAGACAGAAAATAAGGAAACACATGCTTTAAATGACAAAATAGACCAGATAGACTTAATTGACATTAATAGGACATTCCACCCCAAAGCGGCAGAATATACTTTCTTCTCAAGTGCTCATGGGTCATTCTCCAGGATAGAGCACATCTCGGGTCACAAATCAAACCTTGGTTAACTTAAGAAAATTGAAATCGTGTCAAGCATCTTTTCTGACCACAGTGCTATGAGATTAGAAATCAATTACAGGAAAAAACCTGTAAAAAACACAGACACATAGAGGCTAAATAATTCACTATTAAATAACAAAGAGATCACTGAAGAAATCAAAGAGGAAATAAAAAAATACATAGAAACAAATGACAATGAAAACACAACAACCCAAACCTACGGAGGCAGCAAAAGCAGTTCTAAGAGGGAAGTTTATAGCAACTCAGTCTCACCTCAAGAAACAAGAAAAATCTCAAATAAACAATCAAACTTTACACCTAAAGCAACTAGAGAAAGAAGAACAAAAAAACCCCCCAAAGTTAGTAGAAGGAAAGAAATCATAAAGATCAGAGCAGAAAAAAATGAAATAGAAAAAGAAAACAATAGCAAAGATCAATAAAACTAAAAATTGGTTCTTTGAGAAGATAAACAAAATTGATAAACCTTTGGTCAGACTCATCAGGAAGAAAAGGGAGAGGATTAAAATCAATAAAATCAGAAATGAAAAAGGAGAAATTACAACTGACACCACAGAAATATAAAGGATCATAAGAGACTACTATAAGCAGCTACGTGCCAATAAAATAGACAACCTGGAAGTAATGGACAAATTCTTAGAAAGGTACAGCCTTCCAAGACTGAACCAGGAAGAAATATGAACAGACCAATCACAAGTAATGAAATTGAAACTGTGATTTAAAAACTCCCAATGAACAGAAGTCCAGGACCAGATGGCTTCACAGATGAATTCTATCAAACATTTAGAGAACAGCTAATACCTACCTTTCCGAAACTCTTCCAAGAAATTGCAAAGGAATGAACATTCCTAAGCTCATTCTACGAGGGTACCATCACCCTGATACCAAATCAGACAAAGATATCACAAGAATGAAAATTATAGGCCAATACCACTGATGAACATAGACTCAAAAATCCTGAACACTAGCAAACTGAATCCAACAACACATTAAAATGATCATACACCCTGATCAGGTGGGATTTATACCATGGATGCAAGGATTCTTCAATATATGCAAATCAATCTATGTGATAAACCATATTAACAAATTAAAGAATAAAAGCCATATGATCATCTCAATAGATGCAGAAAAAGCTTTTGACAAAATTCAATACCCATTTATGATAAAAACTCCCCAGAAAGTGGGCATAGAGGGAACCTACCTCAACATAATAAAGGCCATATATGACAAACCCACTGCAAACATGATTCTTAATGGTGAAAAACTGAAAGCATTTCCTCTAAGATCAGGAATAAGACAAGGATGTCCACCCTCACCACTATTATTCAACATAGTTTTAGAAGCCCTAGCCATTGCAATCAGAGAAGGAAAAGGAATAAAAGGAATCCAAATTGGAAAAGAAGAAGTGAAACTCTCACTGTTTGCAGATGATATGATACTATACATAGAAAATCCTAAAGATGCCACCAGAAAACTACTAGAGCTAATCAACGAATTTCGTAAAGTTGCAAGATACAAAATTAATGCACAGAAATCTCTTGCATTCCTATACACTAACAACAAAAAATCAGAAAGAGAAATTAAGGAAAAATCCCATTTACCTTTGCAACAAAAAGAATAAAATACCTAGGAATAAACCTACCTACGGAGGTAAAAGACCTATAGTCAGTAAACTATAAGACACTGATGAAAGAAATCAAAGATGACACAATCAGATGGAGAGATATACCATTTTCTTGGATTGGAAGAATCAATATTGTGAAATAGACTACACAACTCAAAGCAATCCCTATCAAATTACCAATGGCATTTTTCACAGAATTAGAAGAAAAAATTTTACAATTTCGATGGAAACACAATCCTGAGAAAGAAAAACAGAGCTGGAGGAATCAAGCTCCTTGACTTTGGACTATACGACAAAGCTAAACTATTCAAGACAGTATGGTACTGGCACAAAAACAGAAATATAGATCAGTGGTACAGCATAGAAAGCCCTGAGATAAACCCACGCACCTATGGTCACCTAATCTATGACAGAGATTAGAGGACAAGTCTATGACAAAGGAGTCAAGAATATATAATGGGGAAAAGATAGTTGCTTCAGTAAGTGGTGCTGGGAAAACTGGACAGCTACATGTAAAAGAATGAAATTAGAACACTCCCTAACACTATACACAAAAATAAACTCAAAATGGATTAAAGATCTAAGTGTAAGACTGTAAACTATAAAATTCTTAGAGGAAAACATAGGAAAAACACTCTTTGACATAAATTGCAGCAAGATCTTTTTTGACCCACCTCCTAGAGAAATGGAAATAAAAACAAAAATAAACAAATGGGACTTAATTAAACTTAAAAGCTTTTGCACAGCATAGGAAACTGTAAAAAAGACAAAAAGACAACCCTCAGAATGGGAGAAAATATTTGCAAACGAAGCAACTGACAAAGGATTAATTTCCAAAATACAGAAACAGCTCAGGCAGCTCAATATGAAAAACAACAACAAAAAACAAAAACAAAAAAAGCTCAATTGAAAAATTGGCCAAAGGCCTAAATAGACAGTTTTCCAAATAAGACATACAGATGGCCAAGAGGCACAGGAGAAGATGCTCAACATTACTAATTATTAGAAAAATGCAAATCAAAACTACAATGGAGTATCATCTCACCAACATAATGGCCAATGGCCATTATGAGAATGGCCAACATAAAAAATCTACAAACCATAAATGGCAGAGAGGGTGTGGAGCATATGGAACCTTCTTGCACTGTTGGTGGGAATGTAAATTGATACAGCCACTATGGAGAACAGTATGGAGGGTCATTAAAAAACTAAAAATAGAACTACCATATGACCCAGCAATCCCACTACTGGGCATATACCCTGAGAAAACCATAATTCAAAAAGACACATGTACCCCAATGTTCATTGCAACACTATTTACAATAGCCAGGATAGGGAAGCAACCTAAATGTCCACTGACAGAAGAATGGATAAAGAAGATGTCATACATATATGCGATGGAATATTACTCAGCCATAAAAAGAAATGAAATTGAGTTATTTGTAGTGAGGTGGATGGACCTAGAGTCTGTCATACAGAGTGAAGTAAGTCAGAAAGAGAAAAACAAATACTGTACGCTAATGCACATATATGGAATCTAGAAAAATGGTACAGATGAACCTATTTGCAGGGCAGGGATAGAGATGCAGACATAGAGAATGGATGGGTGGACACAGAGGGGGAAGTAGACGGCAGGATAAACTGGGAGATTAGGGTTGATATAAATATAGTACCAAATAGATAGCTAATGGGAACCTACTGTTCCCATTAGGATCTCAACTCGGTGCTCTGTGATGACTTAGATGGGCGGGATGGGGGGGTGGGAGGGAGGTCCAAGAGGGAGGGCATATATGTATACATATAGCTGATTCACTTCATTGTACAGCAGAAACTAACACAACATTGGAAAGCAATTATACTCCAATTAAAAAATTCTAATAAAAAATAGTTACCATGGTATAAAGCTTTCTCTTCAGCACTTTACATTAGTGTTATGTATTTTTTAAAATAATATTAAAGGGTATTTAGTTGCAAATCTAAGGAAGACTGTTTTCTTTTAAGCTAGATCATGCACACGGTAAAGAAAGCATCATCAAAGCATCTAAAAAAATAACTTGCCTGAATTGTCTCATAACAGGAGGTTCCAATAAAGAATGCAGTGCTGCCACCAAAAACTAACCAGGAGAATTCAGGAGGCACAAAAGGAGGAGGGAGGAGATGCCAACCCAAACATCCTGTCAACTTCCTAGAAACCTTCACACTGGAATCTATCTTGCCTGAGAGATCTGCACACCACCAGGATAGACCTTGATTCAGTCCAAGTATGGGCAACAAGCAAGATGACTGGCCAAAGACAACCTGGAAAGCAAAATCCATTATCATAAAACGTGAGACTGCAAGCCACGTGGCAGAGCAGCTCTCCTGGGTTCCCTTACCCTACTGCTCTCCACCTGGGTGCCCCTTCCCAATAAAGTCTTTTGCTTTGTCAGTACATGTGTCTCCTTGGACAATTCATTTCCGAGTGTTAGACACGCTTGGGCCCTGGAAGGGGTCCTCCTTCCTACAACAATTATAGAGGAAAAGATTACCTATTATAGTAATACGTTTTGAAAGTTTTTTTATACTGAGAACCTTAAAACAGTAGGTTCACTGGCATACTTCATTACACTGAAAGGCAAAATTAAAAGCACTATATTTATTAGACAAATGATTATCATGTAACTAGTTATAGGTGCAACAGACTTTATTAAGACAACATACTGTAAAACAGCTTTACAAACTCACATGCTTACAGGGGCAAGTAGGCTATGTAAATTAGTGAAATGGTCAGGGTGTGAGACAGTGGGGTGGGTGAGTACACATCTTATCTGTAGCAGTCTGGATGGGCTAGATTAGGGCAGAGAAACAAAGAAGTCAGTTGTTCAATTGTTTAAGACAACCAAATTTGTTTGTTGCTCACACTACATGTTGGTCAAGGGTCAGCTGGGGACCCTGTTCTTTGTCATTAGAACAAATCTATCTAGATTTGACATATCTATCAAATGTCACTATCTAGAACATTATTGGTTACTATGGCAGAGGAAAAAGAAAGCGCACGGTTTATCTTGCTTAGTCCAAGCAACATTTTTTTCCTTAATTTGAAATATGTTAGAAGGTATGGTAGTCATTAGAACTGTTCTCAGATATTTTATAGCTTTCTTTCTTTCTGTGCACAAGGTACAATAGCACTTTCCTGCCTACTTGCAATTAGATGTTACTATGTGGCTTGGTTGGCCAACAAAATGTAAATGGAATTGATGTGCATAAACTTTAAGAGCCACAAGGTTTCTTTTCACTCAATACCAATAAGATATATTTTCAACTACAACAACTGTGACTATTCAAGAGAACTCTTATATAAGGTAATTTAAAACAAAGCTCAAGAAGTAGAAACAGTTACCAAAAAGTTTACAATTAACTTTGATATTTAATTTTTAATATATAATGAAGAACCAGCATTCAAATAAATAGTATTTAACATCTGATAGAAGACTCAAAATATTTATTTAATCATAGTGTCTGTATTTTCTTATAGTGAAACCCAAGAGTATTGTCTGCAAGGAGCTCCACACTTTGATTTTGTTCTCCACCAATGTCTGTTTCTGATTCTCTTTGTTAGTGGAGATTGGGGAAAATCATCCCCACATTACCACATTTCTGGCCCATTCCCCCACCTCCTCAACCATGTCCAGGATTAGTCTGGGGAATGGAAGTAGACAGAATTGCAAATGCAAGAATCATCTTCATTTATATGTATGAACTGATAAACACTAACTCCTTTATTTACATGGCTCCTTCCTCTCCCCCTATATTTTCAGTACAATTGACTACAGGAAGTATTGGGTCCCTATTAGAGTCAGGTGTAATGGTTAATGGCTATTTTCTGACTTAGGAGCAGAATTTGGAGAAATAGACTCCCTATTATTCCACAGGGACACATAAAAATGTATAGAGGTAAACATATTTAAGTATTTGAGTTGAACATTAAATGTCATATTAGAATATATATTTCATTGTACTGGTGATTGAAATCTGTAAATACTATGCCCTAGAGTAAGTTTCAGCTTCTCTAAGTGTGAAGAAGAGGTTCCGAAATTACATTCTTTCATGTATAGCTCCCCCAACAGTGTCCAAGGATAGTAATTAGATGACTATTCTTGTTTTTTAAATTTTGTAATCTTTGGCTGTGTTGGGTCTTCGTTTCTGTGCAAGGGCTTTCTCTAGTTGCGGCAAGTGGGGGCCCCTCTTCATAGTGGTGCGCGGGCCTCTTCACTATTGCGGTCTCTCTTGTTGCGGAGCACAGGCTCCAGACGCGCAGGCTCAGTAGTTGTGGCTCACGGGCCTAGTTGCTCTGCGGCATGTGGGATCTTCCCAGACCAGGGCTCGAACCCATGTCCCCTGCATTAGCAGGCAGATTCTCAACCACTGTGCCACCAGGGAAGCCCAAGATGACTATTCTTTAATATGAAAAATGATATTATAACAATCCTATGGTATTTTTTCTTTCAATTGAATAAGAGTATAAAGAGTATATTTAATAAGTGGGGCAATATTTTTTAACCATCATTATGTTTTTAATATAATTTGCCCAATATTTGTCAAACATAATGGATAAAACAGAAAACGTTTTTTTCCCTCTATTCACTTTCATAAAATAGATACAGATAACTTAGAGATCATCTAGAACGGTGGTACCCTGGGGAAACTTGAGTTATTTTTGGGGGTCTGTGAGGTCAAACTATTTCCACAATAGTAAGACATTTTGTGCCTCTTTCACTGTGCTTGACATTTGATGGTGTAAAAGTAATGGCGGGCAGAATTCTAAAACAGCCCCGAGGTTTCACTCTCTGGTGGGCACACCTTGGATAACCTTCTCATCTTGAATGTGGGCAAATCCTGTGAATATAGTGGGCTACCACTTCCATGCTTTAGTTTACTACTCAGTTAACTCTGAGTTATTAAAGGACATTATTCATTGGGCTTGATCTAATCGGGTAAAACCTTAAAAGGAATGGGGCCCTTTGTGTTATAAGAGATTTGAAGCACAGGAGAGATTTGATGTGTAAGAAAGTTCTCCATTGTTGGCTTTGAAGATGCAGGTAAAGAATGCAGTGGCCTCTAGTTGCTGAAGGTGCCTCCAGCTTATAGCCAGCAAAGAAATGGGGACCTAGGTCTTGCAACTTCAAGGAATCTAGTTCTGTCTCAGCTATATGAACTTGGAAGAGGACCCTAAGCTCCAGATGAGAACTCAGCCTGGCCAACATGTTGAACTAAGCCTTGTAATACCCTTAGTAGAGGACCAGAGATGCAGTTCCCAGACTACTAATGGACAGGACTTCAAGCTAATAAGTGGGTAGTGTTTTAGACCACTAAGTTTGTAGCAATTTGTGATGCAGCAATGGAAAACTAAAATAGTGGCTAAACTGCTGACACCTTGGCACAAATCAAGGCACCAAAATGTTTTAGTAGTCATCCATTCTTCACTTCCATGTACTCACAGGAAAAGATTCCAGTTTCACTTACGAATGTCCTCAATGATAGAGTAAATAATTTTGTCAGATCTCAAAACTTGAGTACAAGTCATTTTAATATTCTGACTGATGAAACACCATAAAGCACTTCTGCTGCATACTGAAGTACAGTTTGCCTTAAAAAAAAGAACTTGTGTGACTGTTCGAATTGTGATCAAAACTAGCAGCTTTTATCACTGAAGGCAATTTTTACTTGAAAGAATGACAAACTATGATTATTAAGATTTGGGTATTTGGCAGACTTTTTTTTTCCTCAAAAATGAATGAAATAAGCCTATCATTTCAAGGAAAAAACTGACAGTATTTGTTGACAATGATGAAATTCAGGCTTTCATGCAAAAATTAGAATTTTGGAAAACTTAAACTCTCTACTGTAAGTTTGACAACCTCTCCATACATAAAGACTTTTTCTTATGATATCAGTGGTTTATTAATGAATGTGATTTTTAAATATTGCACAGTAAAAGGTATCAACATTTAGAAGATCTGCATAGCTCAAATATTTTCCAAATGATCAATGCATGATGTTACAAAATTATGCATGGGTAAAATATCCATTCAGAGTGCAAGTGACCAATGGATTTTAATGTAGTTGAGTATGAAATGTTGATTGATATGGTTCCAGATTCCAAATTGTAACTGTCCTTTAAGAAACTACCATTTGTGGAGTTTTGGTTTAGTAACAAAGAAGAATACTCACAGTTAACTGAAAAGATTATAAAGTTCTTTCTGTTTTCCAACTACATTATCTGTGTTTTCTCCATATACTTCAACTAAAACAACATATTGCAAGAGATGGAATGCAGAAGTAGATAGACGATCTCTCACTAAGGAGTATATTAAAGAGATTTGCAGAAATGTAAAACAATACCACTCTTCTGACCAAATTTATTTTTGTTTTGGGAATTATAATTATTTTCATAAAATATGTTATTTATGTTAACAAGTCTTGGGCTTATTATTTTTAAATTGATGAATAAATGAATATTTTAAAATTTGTCTCACATTGAATGACTATTATAGTAAATGTTGATAGAAATAATGCAGAGAAACAAAAATTTTCTGGAAGCTTCAATACTTTTTTAAAGTATAAATAAGTCCTGACACCAAGAGGTTTGATACATGTAAATACCGAAAAAAGTTAGGAATCCTTGGTTCAGAAAGGTTTTGTGCCCTGGCTCACATTATCTGTTTGCATGCCACCTGCTAACCAACTTTTAAACAAATGCTCCACATTAATTTTTTTTAAACAGCACACTACTGCTGATATCAGTTACTCATTGGTTAGTGTGGCCTAAATTGCGATTAGAAAATAGACCCACACATGTATAATATAAAATGGTTCAAACACAATAAAGGTTACGTGGGCCTCTCACTGTTGTGGCCTCTCCTGTTGCGGAGCACAGGCTCCGGACACAGAGGCTCAGCAGCCACGGCTCACGGGCCCAGCCGCTCTGTGGCATGTGGGATCTTCCCGGACTGGGGCACGAACCCATGTCCCCTGCATCGGCAGGTGGACTCTCAACCACTGCGCCACCAGGGAAGCCCAATAAAAGTTATTTCTTGCTTAACAATTGCTGGCTTTATGCCACACTGTGATTCAGAAGCCCTGGTTCAGACTCTTTCATGGTTCTGCCATCTCTTGATGCTTTGTTAGCTGCATCCAGCTGGCAAAGGGTAAAAGTATACTTACTTCTTTAAAATCTTGCCTTGGAAGTGGCACACACTACTTCTGCTCACATTTCATTGGTGAGAATTAGTTAACGCCCACACCTGGATGGCAAACACTTCTTAGCTGCGAAAGGGGAGATATTATGTTAGTGGCTAGCCTGCTGCTACCACTGTGAAATAGTGTCTAGAGATTGAGAATTGGATTTGGGTATGAATCTTCATTCTATAACTTACCATCTCTGAGATTCTTTCTTCTTTATTGAAGCTTCATGAGTACAGGGACTTTATCTGTCTTGTTTTCCACTCTAGGCCTAAGTCTGGGTATACAGCAGTGAACAAGATACACAAAATCCCTATCCACATGGGGTTTACATGTCAACTGGACATCTAGGTTAAAATGTTTTTTGACATCTGGGTTAAAATTGATGAAAACACTCAAATTTCATATCTTGTGGAAGTCCAAAGCCCATCCAAGATTTCTAAAAATTCCCGGGAGGATGAGATTCTCATGATTTCAGCTGCTTTCTAGACTCATCTTCCTACATGTGTTGCCTTTTTATTCACTTTTATTCACATTGCCATGGATGCTTAATTCAGCCATTTCACACATCTCCACCAAAATAACTCACCCAGACTAAGCATTTGTGAGTAATGGAGACTTTCCTTAAGACCCTGGTAAGGATCATAATGCTCATTGCAGAGCAAGAATCTCTGTATCCATATTAGCCATTTTTGCTTTCAAAATCCTTTTTCGCTATCCAGTCACCCTGGGTTGCTATTTGGATTTTTTCCCATCCAGCTGCCGGCATTCTACCTCACTGACTCCCTTCCCATCTTTTGGATTATTTCGTAAGAATTTGAATTCATTTCCCTTTATAATTTAAAGCACTTCAGCTTTCTTTAGTTTCCATTCCTCAAACTTAATCAAGATGCTCAGCAGATAAAAAGACCTTCTTTCTAATTCTAAAAGAATATAGTAGTGATTACCGAGTGCAAATAAAACAATTGGTATGTGTTTATTTTCCCTAGGATAATGGCTCAAATCAGGGTTGAGATGATGACTGATTATGAGGGCAGAGACTATGGTCTCCAGGGCCTAGTTCACTACTTGGCATATAGCAGCATGCGGTAAATATTTTTAGAAGATAATTATTGAATTCGGAGACTCTTTGATGAATATTGGGATAAATGACCAGCAATTTAGTAGTTTGTAGTGATGCCATGGGGTAGAAAATGATGAAGGCTGATTTCACATCTGTATTTCTTCAGCATTTGGTTATGCTTGTTATAAAACAAATTAACAAGTATCACTGCCCGTTTTGGTTATTTTACAATATGGCTGTGTGTTCTGATAACGATTGTGATGAAAAATTGGAGAAATAATAACATTTTTCTGAAATAATAGGATAACAAAATTAAAATAATGGTGGGAAATTAACACAGAAACGAGAAGAGTAAGATGGAGAAAGTAAATTAACGTTGTACTGAACTCCTATTATCAGCCTCTTTAAAAAGCGGTGTTTAAGTAGTAATCTCTTAAAGTCCTCATTATAACCCAGATAGTATTTCCCTATTTTACAGATGTGGAACTTGACGTTGACAGTGGTTTGCTAACGAGTGAAGGGGAAGAGGGAGCACTAGAACCCCAGCCATCCTAAATCCTTGTCATACTGCTGCACTTGAAGACTAGAGGTATCTCTTCTAATTATGCGTTATAAGAAGTCAGTAGAAAGCATTAAAGGCAGATTTTGCGACCTGACACAAACTTGCCTGAATCCTTTGCAATCGAGGACCGCGGCGAGCAGCTAAGGAGCTCCTAGATGATCGATCCTCTCCGAGAGCTTTGCGTGCGCGTGCCCGAGATGGTAACGCCCACCGCACGCCGCCGTAGTGCTCCGTCGCCATAGCGACTGCCCGTGGCAACCGCGGAGGTCTGAAGGCCCGCAGGCGAGCTCCGGATTTGGGCCGAGTTCTCATCTTCTCTTTACTTCTGTGCTGACTGTTTTTTTCCTCCTTCCCTCTTTGCCGCCCTCCCTCCTCTTTCCCCTTCTCTAGAATCATGGCGGGCGGAACCGGGGACGTTCGGAAGCTTTTCATCTTCACTACTACTCAGAATTACTTTGGACTGGTGTCGGAATCTTGGGACCAGCCGCTGCTGTACAACAGTCCTGAAATCAACAACTTCTTGGACGACGGGAACCAGATGCTCCTCAGAGTGCAGCGATCCGACGTCGGAATTTCCTTTTCCAATGTGGTATGCTTCCCTGCACCCCTGCCCTGACCTACCTTTACGTCCCCGGGCTCAGCCAGAAGGATGTCGGGTCCGTTTCTGCCTTCCTGTTTGGATCATCCTAGAGGGCCCAGTGCTGTCCCCGCTTGATGAGCTGCGCTGGCCTCGTGCTTCAGCGTGTAGTTTCCAAGCTTGGATCCCCCCTGACCAAAGGAGGTTCCCAGTCCACGCACCTGAAGAGAACAATTCTAGTCTTTCTAGTTTTTTTTTTTTTTTATACTACAGATAGGTTATAGTTAAAAATAAAATATTTACCTTATTTATTTAAACATTTTTTCTTTCTCCACCCTGTTGAGGTTCTTCGAGGCAAATCCTAGTGTATCTTTTTTGGATTATATACGAGTTTAAATTTACTCTAGGGAAAGAATAGTTAGGAATTCAAATCTTTTAAGAAATGATAAGGCAGGAAGTTTACATTCTTTTTGTTGTGCCACATATGATGTATTGATTTATTCATTATTATTTACTGCTGCCTCCACTGGCAAGATTGTTTAAGAAATGGTTGCATTTGCAACCAGGAGATACACACACACACACACACACACACACACACACACACACACACACACA
>NW_020838037.1:4649205-4751321 GCF_003676395.1 Aethalodelphis obliquidens | reverse complement strand
CACACACACACACACACACACACACACACACACACACACACACACACTCAGAATAATACATAGAAAAAAAATTGCCTCACACATTACCCCTGCCTAACACTGAGGCCCTGCTCAGTAAATGGAGGAAAATTAACAAGTAATAGTCATATATTAAACCTTTTCCTCTTGTGTTCACGGGTGTCCCTAGGTCTAACAGAGTATTTGATGCACAGCAAGCACTGAATGCGTTTTTTGTAGGATGATTGTATCATTCACCCTATTATGAATTGTTGGTCTTGGATTTCACTCAATTCTATTCAATCGATGTATTTTGAACTCAATATATGCAAGGCACTTTGCTAGGTTTGGTGAGTTTACAAAGATGTAAAAAGCATAGATAATCATAGCTAACGTTTATTTTCCCTTTACTCTCTGTCAGGTGCTGTTCTAAGTACTTTGTGTGTTTTGGCTTATTTAATAGTCACAACAACACTATAAGATAGAAACTTTTGATTTCCATTTTGTGGCTGAGGAAAGTAAGGCACAAAGGTTACACCCTAAGCATTAACTACTCCACTTCTCTAATAGGTTAATATAATTCAGAACATGACCCCCTGTGTCTGTCTTCTAGAGCCTCACTGCAGTGGCCTAGATTGACATATACTCAACAAGTTATAAAATCAGGGCACACAGTTGTAAATGCCACCGAAAGTTTAGATAGAGTGTAATGGGAAATTAAGATCCCACAAGCCGTGTGGCCAAAAACCAAACCAAACCAAACCAAAATAAACAAAAAAAGAAAATGGAAACTATAACTTTTAGTTAAGCTAGTAGAGTCCAACAGTATATTTTATCTTTAGTCATACATCACACTACAGTTTTTTAGTCATATTTGAAAATGTTTTGTTATATCTTAAGTTGTACTTTAGATATCTAAGAATCAGCATGATTGAAGAAATTAACAATTACTGAGTACCTACTATGGGTCTGGCATTGTCCTGGGTGCTGGGGATAAAGTTATGAACATGTCAGGCTTTATCTCCAAGGAGTAACATTCAAATGGACAAAAATGGGCTAAACACATGCACACAGGTATATAATGTAACATAATTTTGGGTATTGATAAGTGCTGTTAATAAAAATAGAGTAATGTTAAAGTAGTGATGGGCATGGGGAGGGGAAGTGCATTAAAATAAAGAGGGAGAGAATACCTGTCTGAATTAGTGACTTTAGAAGTGAGATTTAAATGATGACTTGTAGGCAGATTTAGAGGAAGAGTTTTCTAAGGAAAAGAAATGATAAGTACCAAGGCCTTGAGCTGGGTCTTATCTTGGTTTTAAGGAGCTGGAAAAAAAAAATCCAGAGTCATTGCTGAAGTTTAATGAATAACCAAAGAATGTGAAAGTTACAGTATGGGCTGATCATTTAGGACCTTGTACACCATTTAGGTTGAAATAGGAAGTCGTTGGTAATCTTAAGCAAGAGAGAGGTATGATCTGTTTTATGCTGTAGTATAGAGGTTGGCAAATTTTTTCTATAATGGGCCAGATAATAAATATTTTGGGCTTTGCAGGTCATAAGGTCTCTGTCACAACTCCAGCTCTGCCATTGCCATGAGAAAGCAGCCATGACAATATGTGAATGAATGAGTGTGGCTGCATTCCACTTTATTTATGGACACTGATACTTGAATTTCATATCATGAAATATTATTATTCTTTCGGTTTTTCAGAAAGTGTGGAAATAATTTTTAGCTTGTGGCCTGTACAAAACAGGCAGAAAGTTGTGGTATGCTGATCCCTGATCGATCCCAGTAGGTGATAGAGGTATTTTGCAACCTCAAAAAAGAACCAACTTTACACCTTAATAATTATCAAATTATAGTCAGTTAAGAGGAAATAGCAGTTGCCAATGATAGGGAAACTTGGAGAAGATGTGGCTAGGAGTGCTCATTCTCAGTTTTTCTTTACTCAGGGAATGATGAGCAGCTGTAGCCAACTTATCCTTTGCTTTAACTCTGACTTTGGCTAGGGCAAAGCTCATTGTCCTGATGGATGCCCCAGGATGGCTTGGACAGTGACTATAGATACTGTTTTCAAAGTATGATGTTAAAAGATGTATTTTCTGGGGCTTCCCTGGTGGCGCAGTGGTTGAGAGTCCGCCTGCTGATGCAGGGGACATGGGTTCGTGCCCTAGTCCGGGAAGATCCCATATGCTGCGGAGCGGCTGGGCCCGTGAGCCATGGCCGTTGAGCCTGCGCGTCCGGAGCCTGTGCTCCGCAACGGGAGAGGCCACAACAGTGAGAGGCCCATGTACCGCACACACACACACAAAAAAGTATTTTCTGAATATTCTTTCTTCAGATAGGTGGGAGGAGGGAAATTTAAGGGTATGGTCTATTTAATTACTAAGGAATGAATGTTTCAAATCTACTTATCTGCAGCTTGTTATTCTCGCTTGTAATTGGAATAAAATGATCATGCTAGCAATAGAATTCTAATGCGTGAAAATGAGAGTTTGAGAAAAGCAGCAATACTGAGTAAATGCCAATTCCTTCCTAGTGGCTAAAAAAATACAATGATTAGGATAAAAGAAAAGTAGCACAAAAGCTCACTCACCCTTTTTTTTTTATTGGAGTATAGTTGCTTTACAATGTTGTGTTAGTTTCTGCTGTGCAAGGAAGTGAATCAGCTATATGTATACCTATATCCCCTCCCTCTTGGACCTCCCTTCCACCATCGCACCCCCTCTATCCCACCCATCTAGGTGTCGAAGAGCACCGATCTGAGCTTCCTGTGCTTTATAGCATGTTCCCACTAGCTATTTTACACATGGTAGTGTATATGTCAACCCTAATCTCCCAGTTTGTCCCACCCTCCCCCTCCACCCCGTGTCCACATGTCTGTTCTCTAAGTCTACGTCTCTTTTCCTGCCCTGCAAATAGGTTCGTCTGTACCATTTTTTTAGATTCCACATATATGTGTTAATATACGATATTTGTTTTTCTCTTTCTGGCTTACTTCACTCTGTATGACAGACTCTAGGTCCATCCACATCTCTACAAATGATCCAATTTCGTTTCTTTTTATGGCTGAGTAATATTCCATTGTATATATGTACCACATCTTCTTTATCCATTCATCTGTCGTTGGACATTTAGGTTGTTTCCTTGTCCTGGCTATTGTAAATAGTGCTGCAGTGAACATTGGGGTACATGTGTCCTTTTGAATTATGGTTTTCTCAGGGTATATGCCCAGTAGTGAGATTGCTGGGTCACATGGTAGTTCTATTTTTAGTTTTTTAAGGAACCTCCATACTGTTCTCCTTAGTGGCTGTATCAATTTACATTCCCACCAACAGTGCCAGAGGGTTCTCTTTTCTCCACACCCTCTCTAGCATTTATTGTTTGTAGATTTTTTTTTTTTTTTGCGGTACACGGGCCTCTCACTGTTGTGGCCTCTCTCGTTGCGGAGCACAGGCTCCGGACACGCAGGCTCAGCGGCCATGGCTCACCAGTCTAGCTGCTCCGCGGCATGTGGGATCTTCCCAGACCAGGGCACAAGCCCGTGTCCCCTGCATCGGCAGGTGGACTCTCAACCACTGCGCCACCAGGGAAGCCCTGTTTGTAGATTTTTTGATGATAACCATTCTGACCAGTGTGAGGTGATAATCTCGTTATATGACAATTTAGTAAAAAGTTTGATCTCAAATACTTTAAGGAAAAAATGTTTGTTCACATAAAGATGATTTTAGGAGATGGACAACCTAAGTTTGTTTTGGTAGTTCTGAGTTTATATTGAACTTAGTTTCATGTAAGAGGGTAATTAGCATCCTTGTTATAGAGTTTCTGGAGTGAAGAAGTATACTACTCACCAGTGTGTACCTGGGGCACACAGCTTTGATCTGTAGTATTACTGAATCTGTCTGGAGTGTATGTTAACTATATTCATATAGTGCTTTTTGTTTATAAACCATTTATCAAAGTAGCTTTATGATACAATCACATATAAGCGGGGATACATTTTTAAAACCCAGGTTTTTTTAAGAATTGGTTGTAATATACTATAATTATTTCTAAAGTATAGTTTTTCCAAGGGGTAAAATTACAGTAATATAACATTTTAGGGAAATATATAAATTTTCAAGTATTAACTTTATGAAAATAACATTAAAAATCATTTGTTTATCACTTTAGATTGATTTTGCCGACACAAAAGATAAAGTGCTGGTGTTTTTCAAGCTGCGACCTGAAGTAATTACTGATCAGAATCTACATAAAAACATTCTTGTTTCATCTATGTTAGAATCACCTATAAATTCCCTTTACCAAGCAGTACGGCAAGTATTTGCGCCAATGTTGTTAAAGGTGAGTAAATTAAAGTAGCTTGTATGGTGGTGGTTGTTTTTAGCCTAAGTATTTGGGTAAATGCTTTCATACACACAAAAGTAAATATTTATTATTTTATTTACTGGTAATATCATTAGTATTTTAGTTTTTAAGTTAAAATATTTTTTCTTTGTAATTAAAAAAATTTTAATGTAGCCTTTATTGGCAAATAGAGAAATTGGAGAAAGATATAAAATGCAATCTACATCAGCTCTTAAATTGCTGTAGTAAATGATCTTTATAAAGTTTTAACTGTTGAAAGGACTTTTTTCCCTCCCTTATGAGATGGAGGTAGTGTCAGGCTTTGAGTGAAACAGATATATTTGGACTTAGTTCTTTTGAAAGTGTTTTAGGAAACCAGTTTGATTGGCAAGATTTTGAACATTGTATGCTCTTGTCTGTTTTTATTTAGGATCAGGAATGGAGCAGAAACCTTGATCCCAAACTTCAGAATCTTTTGAGTGAACTAGAAGCAGGCTTGGGTATAGTTCTACGAAGATCAGATACTAACTTATCAAAACTGAAATTTAAGGAAGATGACACACGAGGTATTTACCCATAGTTTTGTCAAAGAAAATCAAAACAATTGCCTTATTAATACATTAGTAAATTAATATACTTCTTCAAAGATTTCTTCCCACACTTTGGATCTTCTCTGAGCTTGAACTGCTTTTAAATAAGTAGATTTACATATGGATTTGGAGAAGAGGAAGATGTGATCTTTAATAATGTGCAGTTCATGGAAATAGAAAGTATAGTTGATTCTCATTATTTGCAGTAGTTCTGTTCTATAAAGTCACTGTGAACACTCAGTTAGCGAATACTGAAGCATTGCTCCTAGGGTCCCGTGAGCCTCTGGTCATGAGATTTTCACCAACTGCTCAACACATAACCTTGTTTTAGGTGCATTTGGTTTGGACACGTTATTTAATACATATTGTTGATGAATTGTCATTGAGCTTAAGGGCAACAGCACTGCAACTCTTGCCTGAATGAAGCTCATCTAACACAAGTATTTTCTCTGTAAGGGACTTCACAGTGTTCTTGTGCTAGGAACACTAGACAGCACTTCACAACCATGCTTGGGGGCCATTTTAAACAGCAAAATCACCAACAAAAGCACAAAAATGTGAAAAACATGGCATTACATAGACTACAGAAAAGACATTTGTTTACAGTAGGTGATAGAAAATAAGAAAGCAGTGTTGCTTTGTTCATCCTTAGCTGGGAACATATGCGTTGGGCAACTCACATTTTTCACAGCTCTGTGCATGTCTGCAAATGACCACAAAAACATTGAGAGTATTGTATTGACTTTGGATACATATAAATGTTAACAAGTAGGTGACTTCATAAATCCAGAATCTGTGAATAATGAGGATTGATGCTAATTGTATATTTGTGAAGATAATAAGCCAATGACTTTTATTTTAAAATGTATTTTTTTCCTGAAGCTAATTGTAATTTTGTGGCTATAGATAAATTATTTCATAAGAACAATTAAGATGAAATGCCTGACATACACAAATCATTAGTTTAAAATATTAGTTGTAGTTTTATACTTTGAATAGTAAAATAGATGTTTTTTGAATCTCATACAACCAGAAAGAATAGTGAATTTACTTCCAGCATGGGATTAAGCAGCTAGAGGTTGCGTATTTCATTGGGAAAAATAAAACTATTTTAACTTGCTTATTTTTTCTTCCAGTTTTACTGAGATATAATTGACATACAGCTCTGTATAAGTTTAAGGTGTGTAGCATAGAGATTTGAGTTAAATACATCAAGCAATGATTATCACAATAAGTTTAGTGAACATCCATCACCTCATATGGATACAAAATTAAAGGAATAGAAAAAAAGTCTTCTTTTCTTGTGATGAGAACACTTAGGATTTACTCTCTTAACTTTCATATATAACATACAGCAGTGCTAATTATATTTATCATGTTGTATATTACATCCCTACTACTTATTTATCTTTTGGAAGTTGTACCTTTTGACCACCTCATACAATTCCCCTTCCTCCCATCCCCCACCTCTGGTAACTACAAGTCTGATTTATTTTTGTTTGTTTGTTTGTTTGTTTTTGACGTATAATTGACCTACAACAGTATGTTAGTTCCTGTTACACAACATAGTGATTTGGTATTTCTGTACATTTCAAAATGATCACCATGATGAGTCTAGTTACAGTGTGTCACCATAGAAAGATATTGCATAGTTCTTGACTGTATTCCCCACAGTATACATTTGATACCAGTGACTCCTTTATTTTGTAACTGGCAGTTACAAAATAAATCTTAATCTCCCTCACCCATTTCTTTCCTCCCCCACCCCCCTTCCCTCTGGTAAGGGGGGTTCTCTATATCTGTAATTCTGCTTTTTTTTTTTTTTTCAAATATTTCTCCTGCACAGTGGGCACAGCAGCTGTTGCTTGGACTTCTTCAGGAACTTGTAGTGGAAGCTGGGCATGGTGGCTGGGCACTGGTGAGCACATGGTGGCCCTACAGCTTGTGCCTCACTCCAACCACAAGCTGGGTTTGGCTCCTGGTGGTGCCAAATCTCTATAACTCTGCTTTTGTTTTATTTGTTCATTTGTTTTGTTTCTTAGATTCCACATATAAGTGAGATTATACAGCATTTGTCTTTCTCAGCCTGACTTATTTAACTTAGCATAATGTCATCTAGGTCCATCCATGTTGTCACAAATGGCAAGATTTCATTCTTTTTTATGGCTGAGTAATATTCCATTTTATATATATATATATATATATATATATATATATGTACACACCACACACACACACACACACACACACACACACACACATACACATATGTATATATATATATACACCCCACATCTTCTTTATCTATTCATCTGTTGATGGGCACTTAGGTTTCTTCCATATCTTGGCTACTGTAAATAATGCTGCTATGAACATAGAAGAGCATATATCTTTTTTAATTAGTGTTTTTGTTTTTTTAAGATAAATGCCCAGAAATGTAATTGCTGGATCATATGGTAGTTCTATTTTTAATTTTTTGAGTAATCTGCCTACTGTTTTCCATAGTGGCTGCTTTACTTTACCTTCCCACCAACAGTGCATGACGGTTGCACATCCTCACCAACACTTGTTATTTGTTGCCTTTTTGATAACAGTCATTGACAGTGTGAGGTGGTATCTCATTGTGGTTGATTTGTATTTTGCTGATGATTAGTGATGTTGAGCATTTTTCATGTGCCTGTTGACCATCTGTATGTGTCCTTTGGAGAAATGTTTATTCAGATCCTCTGCCTATTTTTTAATTGGGTTGTTTTTTTTTGATACAGAGTTGTATGAATTCTTTATATATTATAGATATTAACCCCTTATCTGATATATTGTTTGCAAATATCTTCTCCCATTCAGTAGGTGGCCTTTTCATTTTGTTGATAGTTTCCATAGCTGTGCAAAAGCTTTTTAATTTTATGTAGTCCCATCTGTTTATTTTTACTTTTGTTTCCCTTGCCTGAGAAGCCAGATCCAAAAAAATATTACTAAGACCAGTGTCATAGAGCGTACTCCCTATGTTTTCTTCTAGAAGTTATGGTTTCAGGTCTTACATTTAAGTCTTTAATCCATTTTGAACTTAATTTTGTGTATGATGGGAGAGAAAAGTCCAGTTTAATTCTTTTGCATGTAGGTCCAGCTTTTCCAACACCATTTACTGAAGAGGCTGTCTTTTCCCCTTTGTATATTCTTGCTTCCTTTGTCATAAATTAATTGCCATAGGTGTGAGTTCATTTCTGGGGTCACTGTTCTTTCCATTGATATATGTATCTGTATTTGTGCTAGTACCATACTGTTTTGATGACTGTAGCTTTGCAGTATAGTTTGAAATCAGGGAGCATGATAACTCCAGCTGTGTTCTTTCTCAAGATTGTTTTGGTTATTTGGGTTTTTTTTTTATGTTTCCAGACAAACTTTAGGATCATTTTTCCTAATTCTGTGAAAAATGCCATTGGTATTTTGTTAGGGATTGCATTGAATCTATGGATTGCCTTGGATAGTATGCTCATTATAACATTATTAATTCTTCCAATCCATGAACGTGGTATATCTTTCCATTTGTTTGTGTTGTCTTCAATTTTTCCATCAATGTTATACTTTTCTGCATACAGTCTTTTTACCTCGTCAGGTAGTTGTATTCTTAGGTATTTTATTCTTTTCGATGTGATTATAAATGGGATTGTTTTTTTAATTTCTCTTTCTGATAGTTTGTTGTTAGTGTATAGAAATACAACAGATTTCTGTGTATTAATTTTGTATCCTGAAATTTTACCAAATTCATTGATGAGCTCTAGTACTTTTTTTGTGGCATCTTGAGGATTTTCTATGTATAGTATCATGTCACCTGCAAACAGTGACAGTTTTGCTTCTTCCTTTCCAATTTGGATTCCTTTTATTTTTTTTCTTATCTGATTGCTGTGGCTAGGACCTCTAATACTGTGTTGAATAAAAGTGGTGAGAGTGGCCATCCTTGTCTTGTTCCTGATGTTAGAGGAGCTGCTTTCAGCTTTTCACCATTGAGTATGATGTTAGCTGTGGGCTTATCATATATGTTATTATGTTGATGTATGTTCCCTCTATATCCACTTTGTTGTTGAGAGTTTTTAATCATAAATGGATGCTGACTTTTATCAAATTTTTTCTGTATCTATTGAGATGGTCATATGATTTTTATTCAGTTTGTTAATGTGGTATATCACATTGATTGATTTTTGGATTTGAATCATCCTTGCATCCCTGTGATAAAACCCACTTGATTGTGGTATATGAACCTTTTAATGTATTGTTGAATTTGGTTTGCTAATATTTTGTTGAGGAATTTTGCATCTATATTCATCAGTGATATTGGCCTGTAATTTTCTTTTTTTGTGTGTGTGTGTGATATCTTTGTCTGGTTCTGATTTTAGGGAGATGCTGGCTTTGGAAAATGAGTATGGAAGCATATCTTCCTCTGCAGTTTTTGGGAATAATTTGAGTATAATAGGTGTTAACCCTTCTCTACATATTTGGTAGAATTCACCAAACCATGTGATCCGAAGCCATCTAGTTCTGGACTTCTGTTTTTTGGAGTTATTTTTTACAATTACTAGTAATGAAATGATTCAATTTCATTACTGGTAATTGGTCTACTCATATTTTCTATTTCTTCCTTGTTCAGTCTTGGGAAACTGTACATTTCTAGGGATTTTGTCCTTTTCTTATAGGTTGTTCATTTTATCGGTGTATAATTTTTCTTAATAATATCTTATGATCCTTTCTATATCTGTGGTGTCAGCTGTAACTTCTTTTTATTGATTTGGGCCCTCTCTCTTATTTTCTTGATGAGTGTGGCAAAGTTTGTCAGTGACGTTTAATTTTTTAAAGAACCAGCTCTTAGTTTCATTGATCTTTTCTATTTTTTCTTTTTTTTTAGTCTCTGTTTCATTTATTTCTGCTCTGATCTTTATGATTTATTGCTTTCTGCTAACTTTTGGTTTTGCTTGTTCTTCTTTTTTCTAGTTCCTTTAGGTGTAAGTTTAAGTTGTTTATTTGAGATTTTTCTTATTTCATGAAGTAGGCTTGTATTGCTATAAACTTGCCTCTTAGAACTGCTTTTGCTGCATCATGTAGATTTTAGATTGTTGTGTTTTTATTTTCATTTTTCTTCAGGTATTTTTTGATTTTTCCTCTGTGATCCATTGATTGTAGCATGTTATTTAGTCTCTACATATTTGTGTGTTTTTTGCAATTTTTTCCTTCTAGTTGATTTCCAGTCTTAGAGCATTGTGGTCAGAAAAGATGCTTGATATGATTTCACTTTTCTTTAAATTTGCTGCATCTTATTTTTGTGGCCTAGCATGTGATCTGTCCTGGAGATGTGCATTTGAAATAAATGTATATTCTGCATTTGAAATAAATGTATATTCTGCTGCTTGTGGATGGAATGTTCTATATATATATATTAAGTTTATTTCATCTAATGTGTTGTTTAAGGCCATTGTTTCCTTATTGATTTTCTGTCTGGATGATCTGTCCATTGATGTAAGTGGGATGTTAAAGTTCCCTACTATGAACTTATTACTGTCAGTTTCTCCCTTTATGTCTATTAATATTTGCTTTATGTATTAGGTGCTCCTATGTTTGGTGGATATATACTTACATTGTGTTATATCTTCTTAGATTGATCCCTTGATCAGTATGTAATATCCTTCTTTATCATTTGTGAAAGTCTTTTTTTTTTTTTGACTGTAATTAGGCAAATTTACTTTATTCCAACTCAGATTTTCTTATAGAGATAATTTTCCACATAAATAAGAGTTAAAATCAGTGTTTTAATATTTTTTTAAAATAAAAAGTTAAAAGGGGGCTTCCCTGGTGGTGCAGTGGTTGAGAGTCCGCCTGCCAATGCAGGAGACATGGCTTTGTGCCCTGGTCTGGGAGGATCCCACATGCTGCAGAGCGGCTGGGCCTGTGAGCCATGGCCACTGAGCCTGCGTGTCCAGAGCCTGTGCTTTGCAACGGTAGAGGCCACAACAGTGAGAGGCCGCGTACCGCAAAAAAACCCAAAAAAGTTAAAAGACATCAAGTATTCCTTTTGCAGTGTTTTTATTTGTCCTTGTAGGGACGCTTTTTAGTAATTAATTGGACTATAAGAAAAGCCATACAGAAAGTTTGTACCACAACATCATGTGTGATAGTCTTTAAAGTCTTTTTTTATCTGATGTAAGTGTTGCTTTTTGATTGCCATTTGCATGGAATAGGTTTTCCCATCCCCTTTCAATCTGAGTGTGGCTTTAGATCTGAAGCAGGTCTCTAGCAGGCAACATATATATGGGTTTTGTTTTTGTATCCATTCAGCCAATTTAAAGTAATTATTGATAAGTGTGTACTGATTGCCATTTTGTTAATTGTTTTGGGGTTGTTTTTGTAGTTTGTTTTTGTTCATAGAAATTGTAAAAATTATTTTCTGTGCATCCTTAAGAATACAGAAATGTGCAAAATCAGCAAATGAAACCAGTGACTTGCTGGCTTTTCATTTTCAAATGATTCTGTTCTTTTTTTTTCTTCCTTCCTTCCTTCCTTTCTTTCTTTCTTCTTCTAGTTTTATTGAGATAATTGACATACAGCCCTGTGTAAGTTTAAAGTTAAAGTGTACAGTATAATGATTTGACTCATATACATCATGAAATGATATTCACAGTAAGTTTAGTGAACATCTATTATGTCATATAGATACAAAATTAAAGAAATAGAAACAAAAATTTTTTCTTTATGAGGAGAAATCTCAGCATTTATTCTCTTAAGAACTTTCATATATAACATAAAGCAGTATTAATTATATTTATCATGTTGTACATTATATCTTTGGTACTCATTTATCTTATAACTAGTAGTTTGTTCCTTTTGAGCACCTTCATCCAATTCCCCCTCTCCCCACCCCCACCTCTGTTAACCAGCAATCTGATCTCTTTTTCTATGAGTTTATTTGTTTGTGAGATTTTGAAGTGTAATTGACTTACAAAACTATGTTAGTTCCTGGTGCACAATATAGTGTTTCAATATTTCTTTACATTTCAAAATGATCAGCATGATAACAGTTGATATTTCTAATTTTTCCTTCTCACTTTTCAGGTATTCTTACACCAAGTGATGAGTTCCAGTTTTGGATAGAACAAGCTCATCGTGGAAGTAAACAGATTAGTAAAGAAAGAGCCAGTTATTTTAAAGAATTATTTGAAACAGTTGCAAGAGTACGTGATTCATACATAGTTATATATCAGGTTTTGATAGAAGTACCTTAGCATTCAATTTTTATTAGATTTATCTCTGTTTTAAAATCATTACTTGATGGTTCTGGACAGAATATATTCTTCAGATGTAGCAGGGTTTACTTAAGATATGTATTTAAACTGAGTGCAACTTAGAAGTCCAAACTTTTAAAAAAGTTAAATTCTAATCTCTAGAAAATATTTTTCTCAAAAACATAATTACTTTCCTGCAGGTAGATAGGAAAAAAACAGAAACCTACTACTAACAGAGGTTTATCCTGTGGAGGTAATATGTCCTTTGGAAAAATTGTTTACTTTATTCAAATTAGCATTTTGGAGGAATCTGAAATATAAAAAGTCTTAGTTTGATACTTATTAGATTGATTATTCCTTGGTGTATCTATGGAGAGTTTAAATAAGTGACCATTTTGAGTGTTTTTTACAAAATCTATTCTTTTCAAAATAAATATTTAGTAATTTTTTATTCATTCCCAATATTATTTCTATTTCATTAATATCATTTGAAGGAAGTGTTTGAAATGGTTTAAAACTTTTTTCCTAGCAGTGATATACCATGTACTATGTTTGTATTATTGGTAACATTGTGCAACCCAGGAAATGAATCAATAAAGATATGTGAGGTGAAATGGGTAGTGTACATATGGTGTTAAGGCCATTTCTATTAGGTAAATAAAAGAAATGTCCCAAATTTAAAAGAAATTAGGCCAAGGGTAAAAATAAATTTATAGAGTTTATGTAATTCTTATTTTTCCTTCTGGCTTTCATGAAATTTATGTTTGTGAAGGAACTTACAGGGTATTTGCTTAAAGAAGTAATATATCATATGATAGAAGAAGAGGAGAAAATAATATGGCAGATATTAGAGATGTAGCGTTTGAAAAAGTCTGAGAACATTTTGACTATATTGCCCAAGGTACAAATATGATTATGTTTAAAAATGAATGCATTTTGGTTTTAGGAGTTTTATAACTTGGATGGTCTGTCCTTACTGGAAGTGGTTGACTTGGTGGAGACAACTCGGGATGTTGTAGATGATGTGTGGAGACAGACAGAACATGATCATTATCCTGAGTCACGAATGTTACATCTCTTAGATATTATAGGTACTAGTAAAGAAATAAACTTTTGCAATTTTGGAAGCCTGACTTATTTTGTTTTCTGTTTTTTCCTAAAATGTTCCTGAATACAGTAATTGTTGCTTAAAGTAACTCTTAGAGCAAATCATATAGGATTATTTAAGTAGATATTTGTACATAGTTGGTTAATTTAAATCATAGTGTCAGATTCTTTGACTATAATATAACTAAATTAACATAGATTTTTCGTCCCTATCTATGTATTAATTTAGACTTTACTTTGTAATGAACTGGAAAGTTTAATATACATTGGGTTATCTGTTGACATTAAAAATACGTATACTTTTTGACCCAGAATATACCTTTCTCATTGTTATCCTAAGAAAATGTTAGACAAGTACATAAATGTGTATGTAAAAGGATATTTATTACAGCATTGTTTGTAAAATGAGACTAGGAACAAATAGCAATTGAGAATTGGTTATGTAATGCTATGTCCATACTGTGGGCTCTGCAGCCTTTAAAAAAAATGTGTATATATTTCTGTACTTCAAAGAAATGTGTGATATATTGAAAGATGCAGAAATACAAATATGTGTGTGTATGTGTGTTTTTAAAAAATATTTGTTATTAACAGTGCCCGTCTAAAGATGTGGATGTGGTATTTCATAGATCCTTGGTTTGCTAATTTGTGTATTATTTTAATTTTGTAAAAAGCATATGTTTCATAATTATTTGGTAAAAAGATATGTTCATTAAAAAGTTTGTTTTACGTGTTATTAGGTGGCTCCTTTGGAAGATTTGTTCAGAAAAAGTTGGGAACTTTGAACCTATGGGAAGATCCTTATTATCTTGTGAAGGAAAATATGAAAGCTGGGATTTCAATTTGTGAACAGTGGGTTATTGCCTGTAGTCATCTAACAGGTCAGGTGTGGCAGCGCTATGTACCTCATCTGTGGAAAAGTGAAAAATATTTTCCTGAAACACTTGACAAACTTGGCAAACGCCTTGAAGAGGTATATTTGATTATTTGGATCTTTGTTTTAAGTGTGAAGTAGGTCCTCACTTGTTTGAGAATGTGTTTTATAATTAATAAGACCTACACATCTGATAGAACTTGTTTAAACTTTTGGGAGAGAATAAGAGGTAAAGTTCATATGAGATGACTTATGAAGTTGTGTGGTACAGTACCAGGTGCCCAGTGGGTACTAAGTGCTGGTTTCCACTTCCTTTCTTTTTTTTTGGTTTGTGGCTATTCAGTTTGTAAGTTGTGAACTTTTATTTTGTTCTTCTTTATTGTAAAAAGACAGTCAACCCACTTGTCTAGGTATGGAAGCCCTCAGACTTTCTCTTGGCTATTGAAATTTTTACAAGCGGAGACAGCTTTTCAGGGAGTACTCAGTGGAAATATTTGAAACAGCTGTTTAATTTATATAAGTTATGAGTTTCAGTATAGAACTTAGATGTTTAGCTTGAAGGGGCAGGCAAAATGAGAATATGTGAAGATTGCAGAGTGACTTTTTCCCTTTGGGCTTAAGGGAACCATTTTTCTTGGGGATTTTTTGTTGTTGTATTTTTTTTTTTTTTTTTTTTTTCGCTATTCTTCCCAGTTTGGGGTATCTTAGTTCCCAGACTAGGGACTGAACCTAGGCCCAGGCAGTGAAACCACTGGACCAACAGGGAATTCCTGTTGTTGTGTTTTTAAACCTTTTCATTATGAGAAATTTCAAACATACACAAAAGTAACATAGTATAGTGGATGTCAGTGTATCCATCACTCAGTTTCAGCAGCCACTGACAATGTTCAGTTCCTGTTCCATCTTTGTCTCCCCTGCTTTCCGTTTTTTTGCTGGAGTATTTTTAAAGCCAATCCAAGAAATCTTATACTTTTACCCTTAAAACACAATCATAATACCAATATCACCCCCAACAAAATGACAATAATTTCTTAATATCATTATGTATCTAATCAATATTCAAGTTTCCTGATTGTCTCAGAAATTTTTTTAGTTACTAAATGTTGGTTTACTTGAACCAGGTTGCTTCACAGGCAGTACTATATAGTTCTTATACATTAGAGGAGGCAGGTAATGTCTGGTTTTCCCACTTTCATGAGTTAAGTTTGATCTGTGGGTTCATGTATGATTAGCCTGATCCATCTGTTATAACGTTCTTCATCAGCTTTTTCTGAATGATTTATCATGAGGAGTTGGAAAATGATGATTTTCTAATTCTGTTGTTCTTTCTGCATTTATTAAGTGATGTTGGAAGAACTTGTCTTCATCAGTTTTTTAGCGACCCTGAAACATAGTTTGTATAGGAATGGTAGTATAGACAATTAGTTTTTATTTATCATTTTAGTACAATGAACAATAAGTTAGTATCAGTAAGTTCCATAGGCAATCAATGAAATGCTTTTTTAATAGTATCATTATGAACCTATGATTTTTTATATTTTATGAGTTTCAACCCAATGTAGTTTTTATCATAGTTATTATTACTATATTCAAATTGTCCCATCGTTGGACAGTGAGTACCCCTTTACACTGGCTCTGTGTCATTTTTGACATGCATCCAGTATTTCTTTGATAACTTCCTTACATTCTGGCCCCTCAAAATGTACTGGCCCATCTACATTTTCTGTTTCATACCTGGAATTAGTCATTTCTCCAAAGGTCCTTGTCCTTATCAGTGGAAAATGGTATTTAGCAACAACAATCTGGTTGAGGAAGTGGTAAATGTTATTTAATTATCAATGCTTTTAGGCTGTCTCAGTAGACAGCATTGTTAAATTGGTACTTTTGTTTTTATCAAGAGAAAAATAAATCATAAGTTTGTTCTGATATTTTCAACTCAAATGGAAGATTATAGCATTTTTACTTAGCCTTTTTGACTACCTTTTGATGGTTGGTAGAAATTTTAAATACAAAATGAAATAAATTGTTTTCCAGCTGTTAATAGATTATACATAATGGAGTTGTTAACATTGTTTCATTATTAGAAGTGCAATTTAAGGCAGAATAATGGAAATCAGAAATTTTTACTATAGTAAGGAGAAACTCTAAAACTTTACCTAAATGAGCTTTAAACATAGTTTAAAAATACTTAGATTTTATATATGTTAACTAGATTTGAGCACACTGATTGATAATAGTGTGATGATACAGTATGTCTTTGAGTATCACTTTGATTATTGATGAGTAGTAATTACCAAGATTACAGTTCAGATTTGTTGTTCATTTCAGAGAATCTAGGTTAAAGAAATTCTTGCCCAATATCTTTAGATTTTAGACTATTTGTGCTGATGTATTGATTTAAATAAATTTGTTGTTTTAATATTTTATGTTTTAGGTCTTGGCTCTTAGAACAATTCGTGAGAAACTTCTCTATTTTTCACCTGCCAGTGATGAGAAAATCATATGCTTGGCTCGAGTATTTGAACCTTTTACTGGCCTGAATCCTGTGCAATATAATCCATATACTGAGGTTGAATATATATGTGTTTGTCTATATAATTTCCTGTTTGTGTTGTTCTTTTTAAAGGCCGATTTTAAAAATATTAAAGTCTAACAATGTTGTTAATTTGTTTAGCCTTTATGGAAAGCTGCAGTGTCTCAATATGAAAAAATTATTGCGCCTGTGGAACAAAAAATAGCAGGAAAATTAAAAAATTATATTTCAGAAATTCAGGATAGTCCACAGCAGGTAAAATATTGAAATATTTAACTTCTAATATTTCCCTTAAGCTATTTGAGGAGATACTCATGTTTTTACCTAGTCGATTCACTTGGGATGAACATATACTTATTTGTTTCATATTAGCTTCTTCAAGCATTTCTGAAATATAAAGAGTTGGTGAAGCGTCCAACCATAAGCAAAGAATTGATGCTAGAAAGAGAAACTTTATTGGCGAGACTTATGGACTCAGTTAAAGGTAAAAGTGTATCAGAGATTATAGTGTTTGCTTGAAAAAATATTTTTGTAGATTGCTTTTTCCTTTGTTTTATACCACTTAGGTTTAAGATATTATATTTTATGACATCTGTATGTTGAAGGTTAATTTACTATTTCTGTAATAAATGACAGGTTTCTTGAATTAACTGGTTATTTTCTTTCTCTCACTTGATGTGTGGTGAGGTCCCTAAGGGTAAAGGACCAACTGTTACTATTTTTCTATTCACAATATTTGACATAGTGTTTGGTACATGGAAGGCATTTAGGAAATCTTTGCTGAATGTGTGTAATCATTTATTTGATTTAAATTTTATAGACTTTCGATTAGATTTTGAAAACCGATGCCGTGGAATTCCTGGTGATGCATCTGGACCACTTTCTGGCAAAAACCTTTCAGAAGTTGTCAATAATATAGTTTGGGTTCGTCAGTTGGAAATGAAGGTATTAGTTTTAATAAATGTTGAAGAATACTAATTGTAAAATGTGCTAAATTAATGTAGAAGACACTCTAGAACTGTAGTGAAAACATTAAGAAGACATTCTCTGTTTTCCTTGCATTTTCATCTAATTTTCATGTGAAAATGTAGAACTCTGAAAAAGTGAAAAATATATAAATTTCAAAGGATTTTTTAATTCTTTGAAGTGTATCTGTAGAATTTTGGTATGTACAAAGTCTATCTGCAAGTATGTTTATGTAAATACATCATCCTACGTTGAAAGGAAGTTAACAGAATGGTGAAAGGTAATTATGGTATTGCCTAAGGTTGTGGCAGCAATTTATAGAATTAAAGGACTATTATTTTAATATTATCAAAGTTGATCTAAGAATCTTATGTGCTTACTAATTAGTATGTGGTACACTATCTTGCATTCGATTCATGTAATAAATATTAATTGGTTTTAATGTATGATTAAGAGCAAGCAAATATAGAGTGTTATAAAGGCTAGCATGTTTGAGAGTTCTATTTATTCAAGTTTATATTTTGATTTTTTTCTGTAATATTCTGCCTAACTTTGTTAGTCAGCTTTCCAAGTTGCGACAATCTTCTTCGTATACTTGTGGAGGAAAGGCATTTCTCTTTAATTGGCATCCAAATTGGCCTAATTATTGTTTGAGCTGTTAACCACAGCATTTAATAAAGGGCTCAAATTATTGCATAACATATTTAGGAGTATTGCTGAATTCTTGGAGTTTCACCTGAATTTCCCTTATTGTACCCTTCAAATTATGCCTTGTATGTGTTATCTTCTGTGTTTTGCTATTCTGAGGTTGTATAATTCAGAAGTAAAGCAGGGGTTGATATTCTTAAATTCACTGGCAAATCTTCTATTTTACTGTTTACAGATGAATGGGAAAATAATTTCTGAATCACAGAACAGAGAAGAGAGCTGATTTTATGCTAATTTTGTTAGAATTTAAATAATAAATATTCTTGTAATTTGGCTTTTTAAGGCAGATGATACTATCAAGATTGCAGAGGCTCTTTTATCTGACTTGTCAGGATTTCGATCTTTCCATCGAAGTGCTGAAGATCTCTTAGACCAGTTTAAACTATATGAACAAGAACAATTTGATGATTGGTCCAGGGATATTCAATCTGGCTTGTCTGATTCCAAATCCGGTTTGTGGTAAGTATAAGTATACTAAACAGTGAAATCTACACAAGAATCTTTTTTCTTGTGTTATTAATCCAAATGACAAGGTGTAATTAATCATCTCTACTCCTCTCTCCTTTCTCCAAACTTGCTGATGCTTTTAGAATTTTTTTTTTTGTTTAGGTTTTTTTTTTTTTTTTTTTTGAGGTACGCGGGCCTTTCACCGTTGTGGCCTCTCCCATTGCGGAGCACAGGCCCCGGACGCGCAGGCTCAGCGGCCATGGCCCATGGGCCCAGCTGCCCCACGGCATGTGGGATCCTCCCGGACCGGGGCACGAACCCACGTCCCCTGCATCGGCAGGTGGACTCTCAACCACTGCGCCACCTGGGAAGTCCTTGTTTAGGTTTTTGTTTTTGCGGTATGCAGGCCTCTCACTGTTGTGGCTTCTGCATTGGCAGGTGGACTCTCAACCACTGTGCCACCAGGGAAGCCAGTTTAGGTTTTGATGATCAACTTTTAAGTCATTAAGGTTGGAAACTTTGACTGCCTTCCTTTGGCTTCTCATATCTATTCCCCAGAACTGCAGATTCTTATTTTGGAATTAGGCTTTCATGCTCCCATGTTTTTTTGTTACTGGTATACATATGTTTTCCTACCTTTTTACATTAATATTATATACCCCCCGTACATATTGTAAACTAAAATTTTGTTATTTTTAAGCTCCTTGAGATGAAGAATATTTCTTCATGTTGTCCAACATAATAAGGATTTGATAAATATTTATTAAGCTATATTGAATGTAATTTAATAGGTTAACCTAATTATTCCAATGGGTATTTAAAATGAATGGCCTAGAAAAACCATTGTTTATTTGTTCAGGTCAACTTTCCCCATTATATTATTGTCTGTAGTTTTAGAAACTTGCCATGTTTTAGTTTTTAGAAACTTGTTACTTTTTAAAAGTAACTTTGGCCATAATATGAAATTCTGTTTGTTTTCCCTATACTGCTGCAATGAATAATTAGGCCAAAAGTGGTAGCTTCCTAAACTGAATGAATAATTTTTTTTCTTTTATCTTGCATTTTGGTTTTGGAAGAAGAATGAAAGAACCAAAGGTGATAAGGCATAATGATTATAACTTTATGTCATTTAACTCTTTCCCTTTCTACCCTGAACCTAAAATACTAGAGATGATCCACCGCCCCCCCCGCCCCCCCCCCCGCAAAAAAGTAAAGAGTTCTATAGTCAATTAATTTTGGAGAATTGGCACGTTTATCACTACGGCTCTGGTGGAGATCCACTGTGTAAGACAGAGTACCGAAAGGACTGAGATCTGCAGTCAAAAAAGCTGTTTAACTTTATTCAACCTATTTTTTTCTCATTTGGTGATGAAACTTCTGACTCTCACTTTTTTTGGGGTAAAACCCATCATTGTTGCATAGAATCAAGAGTGTTTTGGAACACATTTCAGGATATGCTGGTATGTAGAAACTAATTGTGAATATTGGTTTCAAATAAAGGCAAAAAGTGTCACTGTTACAATTTTCTGATAGGCTTTATGTTCTTATAGGACAGTTTGGGCTAAATTATTATTTTAAGACATTTTAAAGTATCTGCTTTTTATTATGCTTTGTTTTATGCATTATTAAGTAGGCTGAATAGATTTGTTCTTTGCTTTTCAGTAACTTACTTTCTAACACCTGCAAGTTCTCCTAATTGTGAAAATGATTTGAAAGAAAGCATTATATAATATACATGATCTTGAAAGAAGGGTCATGAAAACATAATGCTTTTAATTTCCCACAGCATTTTCACAGTCCATGGAGACTTGAGTGCCCCAATGTAAAATTTGATATTGTGGCTTTTAGAAGAAACACAAAGAAAAGACAGTCTTTACATAGTGAAAGGAAGAGTAGACGAATGAAACATTTGAATATCTCTACTCCTAGTATTTTGATGTTATTTATTATTGATCCTTTAATGGGAGTATTAAAGAACCAAGTAGGCTGACTAAAAATCTAAGATACCTTTTAGAAAATGAATAAAAGCCTTTTCTCTTTATGATGGATTTGATGTCTATTTTGAGTCTTAGCTGAAGGTTAAGAGATTGATTTTTCTGACTTCAAAAGCTGCTTGGTTGAAATATCGATATGATGGTATATTTTGGATATTGTAGTTTACTATCAAGGTCTGAATTGTGAAATACTGTGTGAAAAAAATATAACTTGAAAACTATAATTAAAATCTTATTTTTACTTTCAGTTAATAGTTTTTACAACTTCTCTGTAAGTATAAAATTATGTTTTTCGTCAAAAGAGTGAGAACATGAAATTTAAAAAGTTATTTATTTTGTATTGTAGTATTGAGGCTAATAGTCACATTATGGAGTTGGATCCTAATGATGGATCATTAAAAGTGCATTATTCAGATCGGTTGGTGATTCTTCAGAGAGAAGTTCGTCAGCTTTCTGCACTTGGCTTTGTTATTCCTGCAAAAATACAGCAAGTTGCAAACATTGCACAGAAATTCTGCAAGCAAGCAATTATTCTGAAACAAGTAAGAAATGATATTTTTGAAAACATGGCTATTCTGAGTTCATTACATTAGAGTATTTTAAGGGCTTTGCTTTCTGCTTTTGATTTTGTTAGGCTACTAGAATAGCACAATTAAGTCTTGTGAAGTTACGGTTTGCTAAATGACTGCATTACAAAATTTACTTTGTAATCCCCTATATGGGACTTTTATTGATTTGAGGGATTACTGTTACTGCTTTTCATTCTAAAGTCATTTAGAAAAATAGAATATTATTTTCTCTTTTATTCTTCTTTTATGTTACTAGATCTTAAAGGGCTTTCTAATTAAGGGCCTCTGTCTGCCTTCTAGGGGCATATTCTTAGAAAATTACTGAGCTGATGGACTGGTCTTTGTTTGTGTTCATTTCCTTGGTCTACCTGAAGCACACTGCCATCAAATCATTTACCTGTTTAAAACCATTTTTCTTTTTTTACATCTTTATTAGAGTATAATTGCTTTACAATGGTGTGTTAGTTTCTGCTTTACAACAAAGTGAATCAGGTATACATAGCTCCCATATCTCTTCCCTCTTGCGTCTCCCTCCCTCCCACCCTCCCTATCCCACCCCTCTAGGTGGTCACAAAGCACAGAGATGATCTGCCTGTGCTATGCAGCTGCTTCCCACTAGCTACCTATTTTACGTTTGGTAGTGTATATATGTCCATGCACTCTCTCACTTTGTAACAGCTTACCCTTCCCCCTCCCCATATCCTCAAGTCCATTCTCTAGTAGGTCTGTGTCTTTATTCCTGTCTTACCCCTAGATTCTTCATGACATTTTTTTTTTCTAAAATTCCATATATATGTGTTAGCATACGGTATTTGTCTTTCTCTTTCTGACTTACTTCGCTCTGTATGACAGACTTTAGGTCCATCCACCTCTTTACAAATAGCTCAATTTCGTTTCTTTTTATGGCTGAGTAATATTCCATTGTATATATGTGCCACATCTTCTTTATCCATTCATCCGATGATGGACACTTAAGTTGTTTCCACCTCCAGGCTATTGTAAATAGAGCTACAATGAACATTTTGGTACATGACTCTTTTTGAATTATGGTTTTCTCAGGGTATATGCCCAGTAGTGGGATTGCTGGGTCATATGGTAGTTCTATTTGTAGTTTTTTAAGGAACCTCCATACTGTTCTCCATAGTGGCTGTACCAATACACATTCCCACCAGCAGTGCAAGAGTGTTCCCTTTTCTCCACACCCTCTCCAGCATTTATTCTTTCTAGATTTTTTGATGATGGCCATTCTGACTGGTGTGAGATGATATCTCATTGTAGTTTTGATTTGCATTTCTCTAATGATGAATGATGTTGAGCATTCTTTCATGTTTGTTGGCAGTCTGTATATCTTCTTTGGAGAAATGTCTGTTTAGGTCTTCAGCCCATTTTTGAATTGGGTTGTTTGTTTTTTTGTTATTGAGCTACATGAGCTGCTTGTAAATTTTGGAGATTAATCCTTTGTCAGTTGCTTCATTTGCAAATATTTTCTCCATTCTGAGGGTTGTCTTTTGGTCTTGTTTATGGTTTCCTTTGCTCTGCAAAAGCTTTGAAGTTTCATTCGGTCCCATTTGTTTATTTTTGTTTTTATTTCCATTTCTCTAGGAGATGGGTCAAAAAGGATATTGCTGTGATTTATGTCATAGAGTGTTCTGCCTATGTTTTCCTCTAAGAGTTTGATAGTTTCTGGCCTTACATTTAGGTCTTTAATCCATTTTGAGCTTATTTTTGTGTATGGTGTTAGGGAGTGATCTAATCTCAAACTTTTACATGTACCTGTCCACTTTTCCCAGCACCACTTATTCAAGAGGCTGTCCTTTCTCCACTGTACATTCCTGCCTCCTTTATCAAAGATAAGGTGACCATATGTGCGTGGGTTTATCTCTGTGCTTTCAATCCTGTTCCATGATCTATCTTTCTGTTTCTGTGCCAGTACATACTGTCTTGATTACTGTAGCTTTGTAGTATAGTCTGAAGTCAGGGAGCCTGATTCCTCCAGCCCCGTGTTTCGTTCTCAAGATTGCTTTGGCTATTCGGGGTCTTTTGTGTTTCCATACAAATTGTGAAATTTTTTGTTCTAGTTCTGTGAAAAATACCATTGGTAATTTGATAGGGATTGCATTGAATCTGTAGATTGCTTTGGGTAGTAGAGTCATTTTCACAATGTTGATTCTTCTAATCCAAGAACATGGTATATCTCTCCATCTATTTGTATCATCTTTAATTTCTTTCATCAGTGTTTTATAATTTTCTGCATACAGGTCTTTTGTCTCCGTAGGTAGGTTTATTCCTAGATATTTTATTCTTTTTGTTGCAATGGTAAATGGGAGTGTTTTCTTGATTTCACTTTCAGATTTTTCATCATTAGTGTATAGGAATGCCAGAGATTTCTGTGCATTAATTTTGTATCCTGCTACTTTACCAAATTCATTGTAGCTCTAGTACTTTTCTGGTAGCATCTTTAGGATTCTCTATGTATAGTATCATGTCATCTGCAAACAGTGACAACTTTACTTCTTATTTTCCGGTTTGGATTCATTTCCTTTTTTTCACTGATTGCTGTGGCTAAAACTTTCAAAACTATGTTGAATAAGAGTGGTGAGAGTGGGCAGCCTTGTCTTGTTCCTGATCTTAGTGGAAATGCTTTCAGTTTTTCACCATTGACGATGATGTTGGCTGTGGGCTTGTCATATATGGCCTTTATTATGTTGAGGAAAGTTCCCTCTATGCCTACTTTCTGCAGGGTTTTTATCATAAATGGGTGTTGAATTTTGTCAAAAGCTTTCTCTGCATCTGTTGAGATGAACATATGGTTTTTCTCCTTCAATTTGTTAATATGGTGTATCACGTTGATTGATTTGAGAATATTGAAGAATCCTTACATTCCTGGAATAAACCCCACTTGGTCATGGTGTATGATCCTTTTAATGGGCTGTTGGATTCTGTTTGCTAGTATTTTGTTGAGGATTTTTGCATCTATGTTCATCAGTGATATTGACCTGTAATTTTCTCTCTTTGTGACATCCTTGTCTGGTTTTTGTATCAGGGTGATGGTGGCCTCATAGAATGAGTTTGGGAATGTTCCTCTCTCTGCTATATTTTGGAAGAGTTTGAGACGGATAGGTGTTAGCTCTTCTCTAAATGTTTGATAGAATTCGCCTGTGAAGCCGTCTGGTCCTAGGCTTTTGTTTGTTGGAAGATTTTTAATCACAGTTTCAATTTCAGTGCTTGTGATTGGTCTGTTCATATTTTCTATTTCTTCCTGAGTCACTCTTGGCAGGTTGTGCATTTCTAAGAATTTGTCCATTTCTTCCAGGTTGTCCACTTTATTGGCGTAGAGTTGCTTGTAGTAATCTCTCATGATGTTTTGTATTTCTGCAGTGTCAGTTGAAACTTCTCCTTTTTCATTTCTAATTCTATTGATTTGAGTCTTCTCCCTTTTTTTCTTGATGAGTCTGGCTAATGGTTTATCTGTTTCGTTTATCTTCTCAAAGAACCAACTTTTAGTTTTATTGATCTTTGCTATTGTTTCCTTCATTTCTTTTTCATTTATTTCTGATCTGATCTTTATGATTTCTTTCCTTCTGCTAACTTTGGGTTTTTTTTTGTTCTTCTTTCTCTAATTGCTTTAGGTGCAAGGTTAGGTTATTTATTTGAGATGTTTCCTGTTTCTTAAGGTAGGGTTGTATTGCTGTAAACTTCCCTTTTAGAACTGCTTTTGCTGTATCCCATAGGTTTTGGGTCGTCATGTCTCCATTGTCATTTGTTTCTAGGTATCTTTTTATTTCCTCTTTGATTTCTTCAGTGATCACTTCGTTATTAAGTAGTGTATTGTTTAGCCTCCATGTGTTTGTATTTTTTACAGATCTTTTCCTATAATTAATATCTGGTCTCATAGCGTTGTGGTCGGAAACGATACTTGATACAATTTCAATTTTCTTAAATTTACCAAGGCTTGATTTGTGTCCCAAGATATGGTCTATCCTGGAGAATGTTCCATGAGCACTTGAGAAAAATGTGTATTGTGTTGTTTTTGGATGGAATGTCCTATAAATATCAATTAAGTCCATCTTGTTTAATGTATCGTTTAAAGCTTGTGTTTCCTTATTTGTTTTCATTTTGGATGATCTGTCCATTGGTGAAAGTGGGGTGTTAAAGTCCCCTACTATGAATGTGTTACTGTCGATTTCCCCTTTTATGGCTGTTAGTATTTGCCTTATGTATTGAGGTGCTCCTATGTTGGGTGCATAAATATTTACAATTGTTATATCTTCTTCTTGGATCGATCCCTTGATCATTATGTAGTGTCCTTCTTTGTCTCTTCTAATGGTCTCTATTTTCAAGTCTATTTTGTTTGATATGAGAATTACTACTCCAGCTTTCTTTTGGTTTCCATTTGCATGGAATATGTTTTTCCATCCCCTTACTTTCAGTCTGTATGTGTCTCTAGGTCTGAAGTGGGTGTCTTGTAGACAGCATATATATGGGTCTTGTTTTTGTTTCCCTTCAGCCAATCTTTTGGTGGGAGCATTTAGTCCATTTACATTTAAAGTAATTATCGATATGTATGTTCCTATTCCCATTTTCTTAATTGTTTTGGGTTCGTTATTGTAGGTCTTTTCCTTCTCTTGTGTTTCTTGCCTAGAGAAGTTCCTTTAGCATTTGTTGTAAAGCTGGTTTGGTGGTGCGGAACTCTCTCAGCTTTTGCTTGTCTGTAAGGTTTTAATTTTTTCATCAAATCTGAATGAGATCCTTGCTGGGTAGAGTAATCTTGGTTGCAGGTTTTTCTCCTTCATCACTTTAAATATGTCCTGCCAGTCCCTTCTGGCTTGCAGAGTTTCTGCTGAAAGATCAGCTGTTAACCTTATGGGGATTCCCTTGTGTGTTATTTGTTGTTTTTCCCTTGCTGCTTTTAATATGTTTTATTTGTATTTAATTTTTGACAGTTTGATTAATATGTGTCTTGGCGTGTTTCTCCTTGGATTTACCCTGTATGGGACTCTCTGTGCTTCCTGGACTTGATTAACTATTTTCTTTCCCATATTAGGGAAGTTTTCAACTATAATCTCTTCAAATATTTTCTCAGTCCCTTTCTATTTCTTTTCTTCTTCTGGAACCCCTGTAATTCGAATGTTGGTGCGTTTAATGTTGTCCCAGAAGTCTCTGAGACTGTCCTTAGTTCTTTTCATTCTTTTTTCTTTATTCTGCTCTGCAGTAGTTATTTCCACTATTTTATCTTCCAGGTCACTTATCCGTTCTTCTGCATCAGTTATTCTGCTATTGATCCCATCTAGAGTATTTTTAATTTCATTTATTGTGTTGTTCATCGTTGCTTGTTTCATCTTTAGTTCTTCTAGGTCCTTGTTAAATGTTTCTTGCATTTTGTCTATTCTATTTTCAGGATTTTGGATCATCTTTACTATCATTATTCTGAACTACTTTTTCAGGTAGACTGCCAATTTCCTCCTCATTTGTTAGGTCTGGTGGGTTTTTATCTTGCTCCTTCATCTGCTGTGTGTTTTTCTGTCTTCTCATTTTGCTTATCTTACTGTGTTTGGGGTCTCCTTTTTGCAGCCTGCAGGTTTGTGGTTCCCGTTGTTTTTGGTGTCTGTCCCCAGTGGCTAAAGTTGGTTCACACTGGGTTGTGTAGTCTTCCTGGTGGAAGGGACTAGTGCCTGTGTTCTGGTGGATGAGGCTGGATCTTGTCTTTCTGGTGGGAAAGTCCACGTCTGTTGGTGTGTTTTGGGGTGTCTGTCTACTTATGATTTTAGGCAGCCTCTCTGCTAATGGGTGTGGTTGTGTTCCTGTCTTGCTAGTTGTTTGGCATAGGGTGTCCAGCACTGTAGCTTGCTGGTCGTTGAGTGAAGCTGGGTGCTGGTGTTGAGATGGAGATCTCTGGGAGATTTTCGCTGTTTCATATTATGTGGAGCTGGGAGGTCTCTTGTGGACCAGTGTCCTGAAGTTGGCTTTCCCACCTCAGAGGAACAGCACTGACTCCTGGCTGTAGCACCAAGAGCCTTTCATCCACACGGCTCAGAATAAAAGGGAGAAAAAGTAGAAAGAAAGAAAGAAAGAACGAAAGAAAGGAAAGAAAGAAAGGAGGGAGGGAGGGAGGAAGGAAGGCGGGAGGGAAGGAAGGAACGAAAGAAATAAAGAAGATAAAATAAAATAAAGTAAGGTAAAATAAAATAAAGTTATTAAAATAAAAAATAATTATTAAGAAAAAAAATTTTTTTAAAGAAAAAAAAAAACGGACGGATAGGACCCTAGGACAAATGGTTGAATCAAAGCTATACAGACAAAATCTCACACAGAAGCATACACGTACACACTCACAAAAAGAGGAAAAGGGGAAAAAATAAATCTTGCTCTCAAAGTCCACGTCCTTAATTTGGGATGATTCATTGTCTATTCATGTATTCCACAGATGCAGGGTACATCAAGTTGATTGTGTAGCTTTAATCCGCTGCTTCTGAGGCTGCTGGGAGAGATTTCCCTTTCTCTTCTTTGTTCTTACAGCTCCCGGAGCTCAGCTTTGGATTTGGCCCCGCCTCTGTGTGTAGGTCGCAGGAGGGCGTCTGTTCTTAGCTCAGACAGGACAGGGTTAAAGGAGCAGCTGCTTCGGGGACTCTGGCTCACTCAGGCCGGGGGTGGGGGTGGGAGGGAGCGGTAAGGAGTGCGGGGCAAGCCTGTGGCGGTAGAGGCTGGCGTAACGTTGCACCAGCCTGAGGTGTGCTGTGCGTTCTCCCAGGGAAGTTGTTCCTGGATCCCGGGACCCTGGCAGTGGCGGGCTGCACAGTCTCCCCGGAAGGGGGGTGTGGATAGTGATCTGTTCTCTGGGGTCCGCGCTTTTAGCTGCAGCTCGCGCCCGTCTCTGGAGCTCCTTTAAGTAGCGCTCTTAATCCCCTCTCCTCGCGCACTGGGAAACAAAGAGGGAAGAAAAAGTCGCTTGCCTCTTTGGCAGGTCCAGACTTTTCCCCGGACTCCCTTCTGGCTAGCCGTGGTGCACTAACCCCCTGCAGGCTGTGTTCATGCCAGCAACGCCAGTCCTCTCCCTGCCTCTGACCGAAGCCCGAGCCTCAGCTCCCAGCCCCGCCCGCCCCGGCGGGTGAGCAGACAAGCCTCTCGGGCTGGTGAGTGCCTGTGCGGGAATCTCCCCGCTTTGCCTTCCGCACCCCTGTTGCTGTGCTCTCCTCCGTGGCCTCGAAGCTCACCCCTCCGCCTCCCGCAGTCTCCGCCCACGAAGGGGCTTCCTAGTGTGTGGAAACCTTTCCTCCTTCACAGCTCCCTCCCACTGGTTCAGGTCCCGTTCCTATCCTTTTGTCTCTGTTTATTCTTTTTTCTTTTGCCCTACCCAGGTACATGGGGACTTTCTTGCCTTTTGGGAGGTCTGAGGTCTTCTGCCAGCGTTCAGTAGGTGTTCTGTAGGAGTTGTTCCACGTGTAGATGTATTTCTGGTGCATATGCTGGATCTTTCTGGAGAGCCCAGGGCAGGCACAAGGCAGTCTGGTGGCTTGAACAGTATTGGAGTGAGTCAGAACCAACTATTACTACCTCATTGTCTCTCTCCTTAGCATGTATACAACACCCTTCTTAATCATACCCTAGCTGACCTTACTGATTGTGGTCTTCACTCCCTATACCTTCCCTCTCATGCTGCACCCTGTGCTTTAGTAATATGAAACTTGGTTCCTCTCTGAACTTGTCATTATGCACTGATACCTCTTCCCTCTGATTGAAGAACTCCTAGTTATCCTTTAATTCCCAACTCACTTTAATTGTTTTGTCTTCTTTTAATTGATTTTTCCTTATTTTGTGTGCAGTGTGAAAATCACTCTTAGAACACTTTTATGTAGTATTGGAGTTTTATATTTTTTCTCTCATTTGATTAATAGATCTCAGAGGGCAGGAACAGTATCTTGTGAGTATTTGGTTTCTCATTCTTTCATCCAATAAAGATTCTTTGAGCACTTGTACTGCCAGGCACAGTGTAGTGAGGATATAAAAATGAATATATTACTGCCACACTCTGGTACAGGGTTTCTCAGCCTTGGTACTTTTGGACCACTTCTTTTTTGTGGGGGATGTCCTGTGCATTGTAGGATGTTTAGCAGCATCCCTGGCCAGTAGCACGTACCTAGTCCTGACAATCAAAAATATCTCCAGACATTGCCAAATGTCCCCTTGGGTGCAAATCAGCCATGGTTGAGAACCACTGGTCTAGTGGGAGAAAGCAAACTAAACATTGAGTTCTCGTTAAATATCAGGGCTTCTGGTAGATACTGTATTTATGTTATTTCAATTACCCCCACCCCCATTTTTCACTGATCTAATTGGGGATCAGATTTGTAACATAGTTTTCCCAGTACTACACAGCTAGTAAGTTATGAAGTTAGGATTTAATACCAAGTCTCCCTGACTCCAAAGCCCATATTTATTCCATTACAATTCATATAGTGATGACAGATAGTCAACAAGTAGATACAGTGTTTAATGAATACTATATTGTAGATAGATGTTCAGAAAGTCCTGTGAAAGCATAGAGGTGGGAATTTTCAATTATTTTCCTGGGTAGGGTAGAGATAGTATCAGATAAATCTTTACAGAGGAATGATGTTTAATGTGAGTTTGAAAGAGCATACATATGTTTTCTCAAGAGCACAAGGTAGTGTGAGTGATCATTTCAGATAGAGGGACTATATATTCCAAAGCAGAGAGGCTTGCTGACTTCTCTATCCTAAGCATTTAGTCTAACAAAATAAAAGCTCAAAAGATGCTTGAATGATCATATAGTATTTGTATTTACCCCTGGAAGAGCAACTGGGAGAATGTATTGTGTATACCTTTACTTATGAGCACACATTTAGTTAGAGTGGGGGCTATGAAGTAGGATGTTGGATAGAAAACAGTATGGCCACATTGCTATAATTTTATGTATTATTTTGTTTCTAGTTTTCCTGATTGGGCTTTTTCTGGGACTACTGTTGTGGTACAGAACAAATAGAGTGGTTATTCCCCACGAAATAAAGTATATTTTTATGCATACTAGTGGAAAGAAGTGACTTGCTATAAAATTAGTTAAGAAACATTTTTAAGCACCTGCTCTGTGCCAAGAATTTTTGACATGCTAGGGATATAAAAATGAAGACAGTCTTTTTAAAGTCCTTAATTAAACTCACTCCACGGTGTCCACTTGATCTTCTTCCCTGAACCTGTCCTTTTTCCCTGACAGAGTTGGCAGTGTCCTCTTTTGTCCACCATGGTACCTTGTAGGTATCTCTATTTTTTGATTCATTGATTAATTCAATGAATGACGTTTACTGAGTGACACTATAACGGGACGTAGATAGCAAATGCATGAATAATACAGTGTTAGGTAGTGATAAGCACATATTTGAAGAAAATGAAAACAGTAATAGGACTGTGACAAATACTGCTATTTTATACAGAATGGCCAGGGGAGGCCTTAATGAAAATGTAATATTTGAGAAGAGACATGGCATAAAATGAGCGAAAGAACCATGCAGATATCTGGAGGAAGACTGTTGCAGGCAGAGGGAATGAATGACTTTCAGAGTTTCTTAGGGAAGACTCTAGAGTTAGGTAAACAGCAAGGAGGCCAATTTCACTGCAGTGCAATTAGGGAGGGGTTTGTGCGGGGCTAAAGGCCAGTTTATGTATAATGTGCCAAGGTAAGGATTTTAGAGTTGGATTTCATTCTTAAGTGTGTTGGGAAACCATTGGAAGGTTTCAGGTAAGAATTTTAGGATTTTACATTTTATTCTCAAATATTTTGGGGAGTCATTTGAAAGTTTTGAATAGGCTAAAGGTATGATACTATTTACGTTTAAGAAAGGACTATTCTGGATACTCTGAATGCTTTGAATAGACCATAGGGCCACAGTTGGAAACAGACCAGTTCTGATACCGTTGCACTGGTCTTGCCAGGAGTTGAGGGTGCTTGAATTGGGGTGGGATTGATGGAGGTTGGTGAAGTGGTTGAATTCAATATATGTTTTGAAGGCACAGTCAATAGACTTCTACTCGTGTGGAATGTGAGAAGCGTTAAGGACAACTCAAAAGTTTTTTTTGGTCTGAGAAATGGGTAAATCATTGTGTTATATACTGATGAAGGAACAGGTTCTTAGAGTTGCAAGAATAAGTTCACTTTTTTAGCACTTTAACATGCTTTACTGGTTTCCTTTGTGTTCCCTATGAGGCTGTGAACTTCTTGATTCCAGGGACTAGGTTTTATAGTCTTTGTTTAATCACCCACCAGAACATGACTTGGCAGATTATAGGAACTCAGCACATACTTACACTTGCTGCTTTTGTATGTTAATACATGTGTAAGTGCTCTATTGGAGATGAAAAACTAATTTTTTGCTAAATTTTATAATTGAGAAGAGTTAATATTTCCATTCAAATAATTAAAAATGAAAAATTTAAAATTAAGTTGCTATTTATTATTAATTATTCCTAATTGGAATTTTACTTTGTAGGTGGCACATTTTTACAATTCTATCGATCAACAAATGATTCAAAGTCAGAGACCAATGATGTTACAATCTGCCTTAGCGTTTGAACAGATAATTAAGGTAAATGGACTTTTTATGCTATTATAATTAGATTTTACATGTGAAGTGTTTCTTATTTCTTAGTTTTTTTGTATACCCTTCAGCTTAACACAGCCATTGATCTAAGGCTTTATTTTGCTCCCCAGTGACTTCCTTCAGTCTTAACAAGTAACGTTTTTTACAACTGTAGATTTAAACAGTTATAATGTTTCACATATTTTGGTGCTGATTTTGATCAATTGAATTTATATATATATATATATTTATATATATGTAGTACAGTAAGTCCCCTACATATGAACCTTCAAGTTGCGAACTTTCAGAGATGTGAACGTGCGTTCCATCAACATCAGGCATGAGTGAAACTGCAGCTTGCCTTCCCGCTCCTGTTGCTGACGATCCTTCAGCTCTACCATCTCCCACCCCTTCTGCCTCCTCCAGTCAGTAACTCTTCTTGCCTGATCACTCGATGCCAGCCCCTTTATGCCAGCTGTTGTACTGTACTAATGTACTTTTCAAGGTACTGTACTGCTAAGATTAAAAACGTTTTTTTAATTTTTTGTGTCTGGTTTTATGTATTATTTGTGTGAAAGGTATTATAAGCGTATTACAGTACAGTACAATATAGCCGATTGTGTTAGTTGGGTACCTAGGCTAACTTTTTTGGATTTGCAAACAAATTGGACTTATGAATGTGCTCTCGGAATGGAACTCGTTCGTATGTAGGGGACTTACTGTATACAAACTTGTATGCTATTATATTTACTTATTCACTGAAGTGCGAGGTCCTTATATACAAGACTCTTTAGTGCTTTTCCATCATCTCCTGATTTTATAATTTAAGTTTTATTTGCTCTTTATCTATGCTTATTTAAATATCCACACATATGAAATTAGGAAAACCCACACTAGTTTTTAAACTGTTAGTATGTGACTGCTCACTTTTTGAAATAAACATTTTTAGTCTTCAGAGACATGAAATATTTTAAAAGATAAGTAGAAGAGGGATATACCCATTAATTCTTCTTTTATTTAAAGTGGATAGCTAGTTGTGTCATGGTTCTCAAGACCACCCCCAGGTTCTGTGATTTACTAGGAGGACTCATAGGCCTCAGGGTATAGTTGTACTCACAGATGATTTACTTATGATTTATTACAGTGAGAGGAGGCAAAGCAAAGTCAGCAAAGGAAAAGGTACATGGGGTGAAATCCTGGGGAAACCAGGTGCAAGCTTTCAAGAGTCCTTTCCCAGTGTAATCACCCAGGGCATGCTTAATTTCTCCAGCAAGAAGTAGCACATGTGAAATATTGCTTTACTAGGAAAGATCATTGCCCAGGCTTTTATCGGGAACTGGTCATGTAGGTATCTTCTGCCTTAATATGTACCAAAATTCCAGATTCCCAGAAGACAATCAAGTGTTCAGCATAAACCATATTGTTTAGGTACAGTGAGCCACTCTTAAAAATTAGAGTGGTGGGAACTCTTCCAAAATCCAAGTTCTCAGATGCCAGCTAAGGGCCAATCTTTTAAGCAGACCTTTTAAGGGATAACAGTCAGACCTGCTAAGATAACTTTTTAATGCACACTAGTTCTCAGGCTTAAAATTTACTAGAAGTTATATAATTCATATTATAGATGTTATTAAATTTTTTTTCTTATTGCCAGAGCTCAATATGAGTTTATGATGGAAAATTTCAAAAATATAGGTAAACAGAAAGAACAAATGTTTTATGATTGTACTACTAAGAGTTGGCCATTCTTAATAGTGTATATGTCATTTTAAACTTTTTTTTCTGTGCATGTTTACAAGTGTACTTTTTGAAAATGGGTTAATACTTTATTATTTTTAAACTTTTTCACCTAATAGATAATGTTTTAAATCAGAGTGTTCAGAGCCCTTTCTTCTGTAATAAATGTATTCAAAATTACATCTGTTGATATTTCTAAAGAGGAAGCTTATTTTGAGAAATTGGGTTGCGAGAAGTAAATAATTATATTTAACATATGTTAAATGAGACATAGTAGGGGACAAAAACTAAGATAGGAGGAGAAGGAACACTAAAGTTCTTAATACTCCCCTGGCCACTCTCTATATTGGAGAGCAAGAACTCTTAATTTATTTATTTTTATACACTAGTAATACAACAGTAAGTAGTGTGTAGTAATTATTCAGTAAATTTTTTTTGAACTGATTCACAGAGTATTTTATTGAATTTATTATAATTGTTTAGTTTCGTTCATTCATCACCTGTTTATAGAGGGTCACAATATGCCAGAGACTTGCTATGCCTTAATATATACCAGTTCAAGTGAAGTATAGAAACCTCACTTGTAGTTAGGTCTCTTTATCCTCTTCATTTTTATATATTTGTCTTAAATATTTAGTAACCTTTACATACATGAAACACTGCATCAGATGGGGTTTGCTTCAATCATCACATATGATTTAAGAAACTCATGAGAAGGATAGTTTATTTTTTATTTACGTTTTCCACATCCCAATGTTCTTTTTTCCTTTCTAAAGTTCCACGCTTTTTTAAAAAAATCATTTCCTTCTTATTGAGAAAACTTCCTTTAGCCATACTTTTAAGAGTAGGTTTGCTAGTGACAGATTCTCTTAGTTTTTGTTTAAGAATGTTTTTATTTTCCCTCATTCCTGAAGGATAGTTTCACCAGATATATAATTCATGGTTGACAGTTGTTGTCTATTTTCTTTTTTTTTAGAGAGAAATTGTTTCTAAGTTACTTTATTTTTTTAATGTTTCATTTATTTTATTTTATTTATTTATTTTTGGCTGCATTGGGTTTTCCTTGCTGCACATGGGCTTTCTTCTAGTTGCGGCGAGTGGGGGCTGCTCTTTGTTGTGGTGCGTGAGCTTCTCATTGCGGTGGCTTCTCTTGTTGTGGAGCATGGGCTCTAGGCTCATGGGCTTCAGTAGTTGTGGCTCATGGGCTCTAGAGTGCAGGGTCAGTAGTTGTGGTGCATGGGCTTCGTTGCTCCATGGCATGTGGGATCTTCCCGGACCAGGACTCGAACACGGGTCCTCTGCATTGGCAGGTGGATTCTTAACCACTGTGCCTCCAGGGAAGCCCAACAGTTGTTTTCTTTTAGCACTTTAAAATGTTGTTCCACTTCCTCCTGGCCCTCATGGTTTCAGCTGAGAAATCCACTGCCATTCAAATTTGCATTCCTTTCTAAGTGAAGCGTTGTTTGTTTCTGAAACAGTGAGGTACAGCTTGAAGACAGGGTGAGTGTATATGTTAAAATTTCTGCTGGGCTCTGCAGATACTATCCCGACAAAAATGGAACACTGACTTGCACTGCTTCCTTTTCAGATGAGTGGAGTTGAAGTTTAGTGACCCCTTTTCCCCTACTGACACCTTCCCATGAAAGTGGGACATCAATTGGCAGTGTCTTGTTGCCTCCAAGTAGAGTGTAAGCGTAGCTCCCTTCTAAGCTCTGTTGACATGATTGGGAGGATGTGGAGGGCTGATTCACACTGCTCTGTTGCAGCGTAATGGGGGTAGAGGCTCAGCTCTCTGTTAAGCCCCACTGACATAAGCAGGGGATGGAAGATCAGCTCACTTCCTGGTCCCAATGAAACTGAAGAAGGGGGTGGGTTTCTATTGGTGTTAAGTTGGAGTAGGGTGCGTATTGCTAAAAAGGTTTTCTGTCATTAGGCCACTGTTTTTCTGGTCCTGTGGACAGAGGGAACAGGCTTCTTCTGGAGGTTTTTTGTCTGTCCCTGGGGGTGGTTCCAGGTTGGAGGCTTCTCCAGCATACTGTCTGGGATATAAGGGAGACATTAAGGAAACACAGGTGTGTTGTTCCTCAATTCCCAAGGTTTCTAGGCTGTCCACCTTCTTATTTCTATCTTTTAGTATTCCTATGCTTGTTTGTTGTGTTATGTCCAGGGTATTTTAGTTGTAAGAGGGAGAACTTGGAAGGAATGGGGCTACTCAGTTCTGGGCAGAATGCCTTATCATTTATAAAATGGAAAAAACTATTGTGTGCTCTTTTATTGCACGTAAATATTAGGGATAATTGGACTAATGATGTAGAATATTGAATCTTTTCAAAAAAAGAAATGTGTTAAATACTAAATGTCATTTGTTGTACCTTAGAATTCAAAAGTAGGAAGTGGGGGAAAGTCACAGATTACTTGGAATAATCCTAAAGAATTAGAAGGCTACATCCAAAAACTCCAAAATGCTGCTGAACGACTTGCCACTGAAAATAGAAGACTGAGAAAATGGCACATTACATTTTGCGAAAAGGTATATTTTATTTATAAAATTTAATAAGCTATGAATAGTATTCTTTAAAAAGTAATTAGATTATAATTTTAAATAACTTCCTATTTGGAAATAATTTGAGACTTTAAGTTGCAAAAATAGTTTAAAGAGTTCACACTTGCCCTTCACCCAGCTTTCCCTATTGTCATCAACTTATGTAACCATAGTACATTTATCAAAACTAGGAAATAAACTGTTTTGAATTTTATAACTTTTTCCACTGATGTCCTTTTTCCTTTTGAGTGTCCAATCCAGGATCCCACCTTGCATTTAAATGTTGAGGCTCTGTAGTCTCCTACTCCTCAGTCTTACCTTGTTTTTCATGACCTTGATACTTTTGATGAGTACTGGTCAGTTATTTTGTAATGTCTCTTTTTTTTTTTTTTTTTTTTTTTTTTTTTTTTTTTTTTTTTTTTTTTTGTGGTACGCAGGCCTCTCACTGTTGTGGCCTCTCCCGTTGCGGAGCACAGGCTCTGGAAGCGCAGGCTCAGCGGCCATGGCTCACTGGCCCAGCCGCTCCACGGCATGTGGGATCTTCCCGGACCGGGGCACGAACCCGTGTCCCCTGCATCGGCAGGCGGACTCTCAACCACTGCGCCACCACGGAAGCCCCTGTAATGTCTCTTGATTTGGTTTTATATGATGCTTTCTCATTTTAGATTGAGATTATACAATTTTGGTAGGAATACCACAGAAGTGATATTTTGCCTTTCTCAGTACATTGATTAGGTATTGATATGTCTTATTATAGGTTGAGTTAACCTTTATCACTTGGGTAAGGTGGTACCTGTCAAGATTTTCTACTGAAATTATTATGTTCTAATTTTTAATAGGTGGTAGTTCTTATGGACATTGATTTGCTTCGGCAGCAACAGCGGTGGAAAGATGGATTACAAGAATTAAGAACTGGCTTAGCAAGTGTAGAAGCACAGGTAAAGTGTGTTTTACTTTGTGTCTACACTTTGTAATATGACCTTTTCAGAATGTGAATATATGAATTGATGAAAAGTTCATAAAGGTTATCTGTAAATCTTTACTAATGAATTCCTCATAAATTTAGAATTTGACTGAATTATATATAAAGACCATAAATTAGCAATGCATTTACGTTTAAAAATATGTTTCTGTTTGTCTTACGGAATTCCAGATCCCTCAATTTAGACTTTGTAAATAGTTTCTCTGACATGGTGCTAAAATATCTATCATTTGTTAGTTTTCTTTTAGGTGATTGTTACGTCTGTTGTGACAAAGTTAAGTTTAGGCAGAAGCCTAATGACTGAAATAACTCTGTTTCAGAATTTTTTCTTTTTTTTGGGTAAAATGTCAGTTCCACATGCATTTTGATATGAGATGATCTGTATAAAAGTAGTTTGCACAGAGTCTACCTAGTAGGTGATAAAGGGATCTTAGTGGAATATGAGGTAAGTATCTTAAACATTTACATATATTTTTCAGCTCTTAGAACTTCAAGAAAAAAATTAAAATGAAAGTATTAGAATTGATATGTTTATGGTTATATGGAAGCAAAAAAGTATGTAAACTATACTGTGCATTCTTTTGTTTTAAATGTATCATGTTTTTAAATGTGCAATGGATTATTTAGGGAGTGAAGGGAATAGAAGAGTTATACTTGATGGGAATTTTTGAAAAAGGACTAAGAAATTTACAAAATAAACTATTGTTCCTGTTATTGTTGTTGTTTTAATAGGATCATAAAATAAAGTCCATATGTAAAATGCATTTACTATTAACTTGATTTTTAAAATTTTTCTGATCTTTTTGTGTACTATTTATAAGCACGAAGATTAGAGATTTTCATATTTGACTTTATATATACAAGTAGCAATTAAGGAATCACATGTTTTAAGATATTTAAGATGAGGGTTTTTTTGCTTATAATTTTACCAAATGTGATATGAAAGCATTAAATGAAAACCCATTCTACCACCTAATTATTAAATAAAAAATGTGAATATAACATATTAGGGATTCCAAGCAAGTGACATGCATGCGTGGAAACAGCACTGGAATCATCAACTGTACAAAGCTCTGGAACATCAGTATCAGATGGGCTTAGAAGCACTTAATGAGAATCTGCCAGAAATAAATATAGACTTAACATACAAGTAAGATTTTTTAAACTAATTTTCAATCTATACTTTTCCAATAATTTATATGTTAAAGTTATTTATTTGCTTTCAGACAAGGACGATTACAATTCAAGCCTCCTTTTGAAGAAATTCGGGCTAAATATTATAGAGAAATGAAGAGATTCATCGGCATTCCTAATCAGTTTAAGGGAGTGGGTGAAGCAGGAGATGAATCTATTTTTTCTATTATGATTGATAGAAATGCAAGTGGATTTCTGACTATTTTCAGCAAAGCAGAAGATCTATTTAGGAGATTGTCAGCTGTTTTACATCAACATAAGGTATGGAACATGTAATTTTCTGTCCTACTGTAATATTCATCTGATTGATTGAATTAGTATTAAATGTACAAATCAACAAATTATCTTGTGTGGCATAAAGTAAAAATAATGCAAGCCAGAGAGCCAAAGTTTAGAATTCATATACAATCTAGGTTTATGCTATAGATGAGAAAAATGTTACCCTAAATTTTTTTTCTCTCTTTTTGAAGATTGAGAAGCTAGTTTCTCTTTCTTTTCTTTTTTTGAATGTTGTATCAACTTGGAATTTGACGTGACTCTGTTGTGTCATTTTTAATTCCTTTCAGGAAAATATATCCTTTTCTTTATTCTTTGGATTGAGAGCAATCCATGGAGGGAAGCCCTCAACGTTAATGAAATTGAGATGATTTAATTTCTTACTTTTGTTAAGGTGCATCATACTAACTCTCCAGAGATAAACCCCTATTGCATTTATTGCTCGTTTGATTGATCCTGAGGCATATGACTGAGAATTCATCAAGTTTCTTAACTGCCGCTGCAGTGCTTCTTCTGCATTTTATTTTTCTGGAATTAATTGAATCTGGATACTTTCGGATTTGTTGCCTATAGTAGCTCTTGGCTTTGCAGAAGTGATTCTGTCTTTGACACATCAAACTTGAGAATCTAAAGAAAAGTTTTTTGCAGTCTCTTCAAAAAAGTTTTATGATCAGTATATTTTTATGTATTGTTTTTTTTTCCTGTTCATTCTTTAGGCTATGTGATAATGATTACATTTATATACTTAAACTGAAATTTATTTGAAACCTCACATTTGCCCCTTTTTATTGTTTTTAATAGTTGGACTCTAATCTTTTAAATGGTAACTTATTCTATTTTTTTAATAATATGTTTTCCATTTATACAGGAATGGATTGTAATTGGGCAAGTTGATATGGAAGTTCTAGTGGAAAAGCATCTTTCTACAGTACATGATTGGGAGAAAAATTTTAAAGCACTGAAAATAAAAGGGAAAGAAGTAGAACGACTTCCAAGGTATGATACAGAAGTTAAAGTAGTACTTATGTATCATAGCAGTTCTTGCCATGGGATAGTATGGGTACTCTTCATTTAGTGGTACTGAAGTCCAGTCATCGGTCTTACCTCCTCTAGAGCTCAGCTATGACACTTGAGAATCATCTGAGTAGAGAATTGCTGAGACTAAGAAAACCTCTTCTAGAGGTTCGGCTGGCTGAGACCTAGTTGGATAGGACAGACTGGGGGAAGAGGCTTCTTTCCAGATCTGGTGTGAGGATCTAATATTTGATGTGCACGGGCACAGTCTAAGAATGGTAAGAATCTACTACTGAGAGCATACTGGAGGACATTTGACTCCAATTTTGTATGGCTCTGCCCCCTTTCAAAATGCCCTGGGAGGCACACAAGATAGTGCTGCCTCTGGGTATTGCCCTAAATGTGGAGGAGACCTTCTGAGGGGCATTTCATAACCCAGAATATCCCCTTCACTGTCTGGAATTCCGATCACTGAAACCATTCTATGCAATAAGCCCTGGGAAGGAAGGAAGGGCCTTGTTTAATTGTGTATATATTACCTATAAAGTATAATATCACTTTTGTTAATCCATTTGTTCTTTCTTTCAATAACTATTTGGTGCTCATTTACAATATGTAAAACCTTGTCCTGTGGGAGTAGAAAGATGAAGACAGAGTTCCTGAGATGAATTTGCTTGCTCTCTCGTAGTGCAATAAGACAAGTATGTTTGATGATTAAGTCAAGTACACGCAGGCGTTGAGAGAGTGGGCTCTGGAGGTAGATGGCTCTTACTAGCTGCATGAGTTTGACAGTCATTTCAACCCTGTGAACCTCCATTTCCTCAGCTTTAAAGCAATTACAACTATATTATTTATCTCAGTGTTTTGCCGATTAAATGAGTAATTTGCATGTAAATTAATGGTAGAGGTTAAGTTCTCAATAAATGCTAGTTGTTATTAATTGTTATTAATACTAGATAGAATAATCTATATTCCATATTAGAGACTGGACTAAAGGCTATGGAGATTTACAGGATGATATCCCATCCATTTGTGGCAAAATCAGGGAAAGCTTCATTAAGATAGAAATAGTTGAACTAGGATTTTGATGGGTAGAAATGAGAATTGGAGGTTAAAGCAGAGTCTCTCAGGAGAGGGATTTATATACTGAAAACAGAAGTTGGTTAATTGAGAATTTGATTAGGGTTAATGTTTTATTAGGGACTAGAGGAGATATTTCTGGAAAGGAGTAGATAAAGTACAGATTTGGGAGAGTCTTACATTCTAAAACAGGGAATTTGGATGTTATTCGTGTTAGAATGATTAGTTGTTGAAGGTTTCTAAACAGAAGCGTGTTAGTACCAAAGCTATACATTAGGAATGTTAATCTGGAAATAGAGTTGTATGGTGGAATCAAGAGATCCTGGAGGAAGAGAGGTTCGTCTGTCTTCATCCAGAAACCCAGTAATAATTAATTGAATCAAGTTGTTGGTATTCAAAATGTGGAGGAGGAAATATTATGAGGTATTAAGGGGTCTTACTTTTGAAGGAAGATGAGGGATGAGGAATAGAGAAGAGACAAATGGCTTGAAGGTTTGAACTTGGATGACTAGGATAATGATAGTGCCATTAATGTTACTTTGAAGTAAGGAAAAGTCAGTGTTTTTGTAATGTTTGAACATGAGATTTCTCTGTTGGATACTCTATTTGAGCCCATTTTTGTTTGACTTTATGCTGTTACCTGACTGCCCAAGACCTCTACTGCTGCTACTGCTATTTGTTTGTCCTTTTCTATAGACGGGGTTTCTATTTATACTTCCCTGCCAAAGCTAAACAAAACAAAAAGAATGCCTGTCCTACATGCCATATTTCATTTTTCTGTTTCTTGCTTATAAGTTAACATGTATTCATCTAAGCTAATACACACATATATATACACACAGATAATTATTTTATGGGTACTTTTGGGAAATATGCTGTAAGATTAGAAAATCCATATCCTGAGGATGTATTTCAGATACTGCAGTAAGGATATACTTTTGGGGTAGGCCATCTATGTCCATCCCATTCTGTCTATGGCTGAATGGAGCCTCAATTGCACATTAACAATATTTTCAATTGAAAGGTGAACATTAGTCTTGTCCACAAGATTCAGTGTGTACAACTCTGCTGTAATCATATCACTTTATGTATTAATTCATTAGTAAAATATGGTATAATGTTTTTAGGTTTACCAAAATCATCTATTTTCATATATCAAATGTTAGAAATTTAGACATTTTGTGTCAGGATTTCAAAAATCAAATAACTTCATGTATAAGACAAATTGACTCTTAGGTTTTGGTGGTTAAGAACTGGAGTTTAAACCTCTCCAATTAGTGGGTGATTGAGAATAAATAAAACTTTAAGAGAAAATTGTATTTTTATAATGAAACTTTAACGCTTATAACTTGCTTTCTAAGAATATCACCTGGTTCTATGTTTTAAAAAGAGTCTTTCTAAATAATTTTTTAGACCAAAATTTCCAGACTTTTTTTACTTTATATAATTTAAGATAAATATGAGGTTTACTCAGATGAATGATTCTGGTTCAACTTCTGTTTGTTTAGAACATTATAATTTGCATTCAGAGTACCATGCAAAGAATTAATGTTCTTAAAAATATATGCCTTTTTTCTGATTGTTAAAATAGTACATTTGTTTTATAAATTTTTTAAAATATAAAAAGGCATAATGACAATTGCTGTTAATATTTGATGTTTTGGACATATTAGTACATCTGCTTACAAAATTTGGATCATACTGTATCCTGCTATTTATTTAACACTAATCATTAGTATTTCACCATGTCATTATCTGGTCCTCAAAAATATGACTTTAAATTGTATAGATATATAATAATTTATTTAGCCACTCTGGTATTTAGTTTACTTCTATTTTTTCACTATTATAATTAATACTTTGAAGAAGATACCTGTATGTAAATCTTGGAGTCTGCCCTGAAAATCTCCTTAGGATAAGTTCTAAAAGTGAAGTTACTAAGATAAAAGAATATACCTATTTTAAAATTTGATATAGGTAAATTGCCCTTGCAAAAGTTGTATTGTTTTATACTCTGACCAACAGTTCTGAGAGTTCTCTATTTGCCCACATGATTGAAGATATGAATTAACAATTCATTGCATTCTTGTGAATTAGATAGGTAGAAAATGGTATGTTTTATTGCTTTAGTGTCTTTATAATCTATATTCACTTTCTATGTTTGTTTTATTTTCCCTATCATTATTGCTTGTACTTTGACTACAGGATAATAATTTATTTTATAAATCTTTAAATAAGTATGTTACATACTGTGACAAGTAAAGCACGTAAAAATTTAAATATTTTCATGTTGATACTTTAGTAAATTCATAATGTGCTGCTTTTTTTTAAACTGATACATTGGATTATTAAAAACTGTAGAATTATTACAAAATCATTGTTTAATGAAAAACTTCATATTAGTATGTGTTAGTATTAGTATGTGTTAGTATTAGTATGTGTTCATTTTTGCTAAATGAAATCTAAATGTGCTTAAAGATCACAATAATATGTTTGGATGATATTGTAAAATGTATTACACAAACTCATATTATAATGAGACTCTTTTCTTGTGATTAGTCTTTTTCATGTCAGAATATGTCCTTTGGCATTTTTCAGTACTGTCAAGGTAGATTGTTTAAATATTAATTGTAACCCTGTGAAGACTGTGATTGATGATCTCATCCAGAAGTTATTTGACGTGCTTGTTCTTTCTTTGAAGAAGTCCATTCAGGGTAAAGACACTTTTACATTTTTATAGTTATGAAATATGAATCTCAATGATGATTAAAATAAAAGATAATCTAGAAAGTAATATGAAATAAAATATGCTTAAAGTAGTTTTAATAAAGTAGGAAACTCCATATTCAACTCCTGAGAGGTCTAAAAATTGAAGGCATTTTTTATTATTTGCAGTGTGAGCTAGTATCAGTTTGTTTCATATGCTACTGAGAAAGGAGGTAATTCTGGTATAATGTATTTATCCTTATCTCTTCAAATGACTACAGGCATAACTTGGAGATATTGTGGGTTTAGTTCCAGACCACCGCAATAAAGAATATTGTGATAAAGAGAGCCGTGGGAATCTTTTGGTCTCCCAGTGCATATAAAAGTTATGTTTACATATACTGTAGTCTGTTAAGGTTGCAGTAAGCATTATGTCTGAATAAACAATTTACATACCTTAGTTAAAAAATGCTTTATTGCTAAAAAATGCTAACCATCACCTGAGCCTTCAGTGAGTCATAATCTTTTTGCTGGTGGAGGGTCTTGCCTTGACGTTGATGGCTGCTGACTGATCAGGGAGGTGGTTGCTGAAGGGTGGGGTGGCCGTGGCAGTTTCTTAAAATAAGACAACTCTGAAGTGTGCTGCATCGATTGACTCTTCCTTTCTCTGTAGCGTGCAATGCTGTTTGATAGCATTTTACCCACAGTAATACTTCTTTCAAAATTGGAGTCAGCCTCCTCAAACCCTGCTGCTGCTTCATTAACTAAGTTCATTCAGTATTCTAAATCCTTTGTTATCATTTCAACAATCTTCACAGCATCTTCACCAGGACTAGATTCTCAAAATTACAAGTAACCACTTTCTTTGCTTATCCATAAGAAGCAATGCCTCATTTGTGAAAGTTTTATCATGAGATTGCAGGAATTCATTCACATCTTTAAGCTCCACCTCTAATTCTAGTTCTCTTGCTATTTTTATCTTATCTTTAGTTACTTCCTCCACTGAAGTCTTGAATCCCTCAAAGTCATCCATGAGGGTTGGAATCAACTTCTTCCAAACTCCTGTTAACATTTATATTTTGACCTCTTTCCATGAATCACGAATGCTCTTAATTGCATCTGGAATGGTGAATCCCTTCCAGAAGATTTTCAATTTATTTTGCCCAGATGCATCAGATAAATCACTCTCAGTTGCAGCTATAGCCTTATAAAATGTATTTCTTAAATAATAAGACTTGAATGTTGAAATTACTTATTGATCTATGGGCAGCAGAATGGATGTTGTGTTAGCAGGCATGAAAACAACATGTATCTTGTACATCTCCATCAGAGCACTTGGATGACCAGGTGCATTGTCAATGAGCAGTTGTATTTTGAATCTTTTTTTTCTGAGCAGTAGCTCTCAGCAGTGAGCTTAAAATATTCAGTAAACCATATTGTAAACAGATGTGCTGTCATCAATCTTTGTTGTTCCATTTCTGGAGCACAGGCAGAATAGATTCAACATAATTCTTAAAGGTGCTGTGATTTTTTTGAATGGCAGATGAGCATTGGCATCAACTTAAGTTACCAGCTGCATTAGCCTCTAACAAGAGAGTCAGCCTATCTTTTGAATCTTTGAATCCAGGCATTGACTTCTCTCTAGCTGTGAAAGTCCTCGATGGTATCTTCTTCTAATAGAAGGCTTCTTCATCTCCATTGAAAATCTGTTGTTTAGTGGAGCAGCTTTCATTAACTATCTTAGCTAGATCATCTGGATAACTTGCTGCAGTTTGTGTATCAGCACATGCTGCTTCATCTTATACTTTTTATGTTGCGGAGATGGCTTCTTTCTTTAAATCTCATGAACCAACCTCTGTTAGCTTCAAACTTTTCTTCTGCAGCTTCCTCACCTCTCTCAGTCTTTACAGAATTGAAGAGAGTTGGGGCCTTGCTCTGGATTATGCTGTGGTTTAAGGGGCTGTTGTAGCTGGTTTGATCTTCTATTCAGATCACTAAAACTTTCTCCATATAAACAGTAATCCTGTTTCGCTTTCTTACCATTTGTGTTCACTGGAGAACAGCATATTAATTTCCCTTAAGAACTTCTCCTTGGCTAACTGTTTGGTGCAAGAGGCCTAGTTTTTGGCCTATCTCATCATTAGACATGCCTTCCTCACTAAGCTTAATCATTTCTAGCTTTTGGTTTAAAGTGAGAGATGTGTCACTCTTTCTTTCACTTGAATACTCAGGGGCCATTGTAGCCTTATTAATTGGCCCAATTTCAATATTTTTGTGTCTGAGGGAATAGAGAGGTGAAACAGCCAGAATATATACAACATTTGTCAGTTAAGTTCACTGTTTTACGTGGGTGTGGTTCATGGTGCCCCAAAACAATTAGAACAGTAACATCAAAGATCACTGATCACAGATCACCATAACAAATGTAATTAATAATGGAAAAGTTTGAAATATTGGGGGAATTACCAAGACGTGACACAAAGACATGAAGCAAGTAAATGCTGTTGGAAAAATGCCACTGATAAACTTGCTCCATGCAGAGTTGCCACAAACCTTCAATATGTAAAAAATGCAAAATCTGCAAAGCACAATAAAGTGAAGCACAATAAAATGAGGTATGCCTGTACTATTTTCCAAAATATCAGTGTTTCCTTTTTCCTTTAAGCTGTGGTGTTTTAGCATATTATTTAAAAGACTGAAAAAGTTACCAATTTTGAGTAAAATTTACTGAGTGAGTACATTTTAAATTTCTTCTCAAAAATTTTAAGTGTCATGTAAAACAATTACAGTTTCATGAGAAGAAATTTCTTTGCTTATTCTACATTTTGAATTTTGCTTTATGAAAGCAAATGACTACTTAGGATTTAATGTATTTCATATAGTGATTACTTCTAACATTCCTTGATTTAGAAATTATGTAATTAAATATTTTTCGTGATAATAATTTTTCTTATATTTCAATGTTACCTATTTCAGCTCATTTACATGAAATTGATACATTCGTTACTGAAGCTATGGCAGTCTTAACAATTATGCCACAATCTGTGGAAGAGATAGGTAATACAAATTTACAATATAGTAAGCTACAAGAACGGAAGCCAGAGGTGAGAATCACAAAGCAATTTATTTATTCTTTTACTGTACTGGGGATGATTAAATTAGGTAATTTTATGTGACTATTTAGAAATATCATATAATTGCATTATAAGGAAGTCTATAAAATCTAGTCCAATTGATCAGTTCATGACTGGACTCTTGATGTTATGTTGTTGTAATGAAACAGTAACAATAATGCTTATTATTATTTTCAGAAGTATTTGTGGTCTCTTTTATGATGTGGCTTATTAGAATAAAACTAAACATAAATAATTCATGCTGTTACTTCCAGGGTTGTACTTTTAAGATGCTGAAGTATGAAGTTAGAGCAGAATTAGGAGCACACACACACACACACACACACACACACTCACATATGATGGAGGAGCTCATAATTAGAGACAAAGATAAAAAAAAGTGAAGGATTCATAAAAACAGTATCTAGAAGGCTAGAGCCTAGAATAAGCAAGTCAAAATTTTATAGAACATATTATAGATGATCTTAGTTATGTTTAGAAGAAGGAGGAGAAATAATTCAAAATAGAATACAAAGTTTTTTATGCTCCTATTATGTGATAGGCTTAAAATTATTAGATAGATTAGAGGTAAATGAAATAATACACCTTCATGGTGGAAGGAATTATAAACTTTTATATGGAAAGCTTAAAGGTATAAAGAGGATTTAAAGGCAAATAAAATAATGTACTTGTCTAGTAGAAGGAAATAACTAAAGAAGGAATAGCATTATGAGCTGTGGCAGTTAGCTTGATTTAGCAGAGGCGTTCATTCATTTATTTATTTGACAGATACTTATAGATCATCGGATATATTCTAGGCATTGTGCTAGGAGTTGTGGTTACAGCTATGAACATGCTCTATTCTCATGAAATTTGCATTCGTGTGTGTGTGTGTTTGTGTGTGTGTGTGTCAGAGAGAGAGAGAGGGAGAGACAGAGACAGGACAGAGAAAAGAGAGGAGCAAGAGGAGCTAGATGACATCTATCTGCACTGAGACCTGAAAAACTTAAGGAGGCAACCATTCCGCGATTTAGGGGGCAGATAGAACAACAAATACAAAGATCTTAAGGTAGAGAAGGAGTTTGGTATGCTTAAGGAAGATAGGTGAAAATATTGTCAAGAAACTTAGTTATCAAGAAAGCTATATTATTCAAGGAAAAAATGATTTGAGGTGAAATTGGAGAGGTAGGCAAGGGCCAGATTATGAAGGTACTTTTAAACAATCATAAGGATTTGGGTTTTTTTTTCTAAAAGTAATAGAAAGTCCTTACAGGGATTTAAGCAGGGAAGGGATACAGTCTGGTTTACATTTTGAAGTGATTACTCTGGCTGCTCTGTAAAGAATGGATTGGAGGGAGACAATAGTAGCAGAGAGTCCAGTTAGTAGGATATTGCAACTGGTATACAAGAGGTGATGGAAGCTTGTACCATGGAGTAGCAGAGGAGATGGAAAGAACCGGAGAAATTGATGATGCACTTTAGAGTTAGCACCAAGGTCTTCTGATGTATTAGAAGTAGACGGAGCTTAGAGAAAAAGCAATAAACATGTCTCCTAGGTTTTTGGCTTGAGCAGCTGGAAAGCTAATGGTACCATTTACTGAGATGAGGATGACTAGAGAGGGGAGTTGTTTGGAGATTGGAAGTGGTGGGGATTGAGATGTCAGGTAGAATAAGGAAGTTAGAGTAAAGTTGAAGACTAGAGATATAAATTTGGAAATCATCTTAATATTCATGATGTTTAAAGCCATAGGATTGAACTAGATCATCTGGTTGATAACAAACTGTAGAGGTTATAGGATCAGCTTTGAGCTTTCCGAAATTTAGACTTCAAGCATAGATGGAGGCAGCTAAGGAGATTGATAATGAAGTGGGATGAAAGTGTGTCATCACAAAAACTATGAGAAATAGATGTATGTTGGGAACAACATGTGAGGCAGGAAGTGGCAGAGACAGTATAAAGAGCTAGGCAGAATCTAGGTCATGTGAGTCACATTAAGGATCCTAGGTTTGATTTTGTGGGCACTGAGGAGTCGTTGCTGGGTTTTAAGCAGCAAGATATTACAGAATTGTGTTTTGGTATGTCTCTCTGTTGGCGTGTGGATTTGAAGAAGTAGGAATGCATGCAGGTGGACTTGAAAACTGTTTTAATGTCTTCACAGGCTAAGTTCTGTTCACATACAGGAAATTAGAATCCTGCTCTATTTTTTCTCTCACTGATTTTCCTAGTACAACATGGATTCTTGGTCCATTGTTTTTCTGTTTCTCAGGTGAAACTGATCCTGCCCAGAAATTGCAAGCTGGTCATTGAGATATGTTTTAATTTTTTTTTTTTTTGCCTATTATATATGCACAGTGATTTTAAAATACTTTCAGTGGATTTTATTGCTTTGTTGAGTAGTAAAAGCACAGGTATAAATTATAGGACACTGTTCTTTTATGGTGCTTTAAAAGGCCTAGAAGCAATTTGAGTAGTTTAGCACTTACTGACCTACGCCTAGACTGTTTAACAGACTGCTCATTATACACAGCTCAGGGCATTTCAGGTAGAAGCTGAATACAGGAGCTTGGTTCCGATTCTTCAGTTTTCCCTTTCTTAAGTACCTTTTTTTTCATGACTTACCCTTCTCTGTTAAGTAGGATAATTTAGTTAATCTATGCTTTTAGATAGTCACTAATTTTAGAAGCCTCTTTAGCATTTTCTTATGAATGGAACTTTTATAATAAGAACTTCACTTTGAACAGCTATAGTATTGTCTTCCTATATTCATGATTTAATTAAGTTTCATATTACCACTTTTATTATCCTTTTTAACTTTTGATGTTTAAGTGTCTTAGTTGAGTTTGCATATAATAATAAACGTTAGAAACTTTATATCCAGGATATAACAAATTATGTACAGTCCCTTCCATCAGGAAACTTGCACAAGCCTCTTAGATAGCCTCATACACCAGAGAGCAGAGAGCAGAAGCAAGAAGAACTACAATCCTGCAGCCTGTGGAACAAAAAACACATTCACAGAAAGATAGGCAAGATGAAAAGTCAGAGGGCTATGTACCAGATGAAGGAACAAGATAAAACCCCAGAAAAACAACTAAATGAAGTAGAGATAGGAAACCTTCCAGAAAAAGAATTCAGAATAATGATAGTGAAGATGATCCAGGACCTTGGAAAAAAAATGGAGGCAAAGGTCGAGAAGATGCAAGAAATGTTTAACAAAGACCTAGAAGGATTAGAGAACAAACAAACAGAGATGAACAATACAATAACCAAAGTGAAAACTACCCTAGAAGGAATCAATAGCAGAATAACTGAGGCATAAGGATGGATAAGTGACCTGGAAGGCAGAATGGTGGAATTCATTGCCGCAGAACAGAATAAAGAAAAAAGAATGAAAAGAAATGAAGACAGCCTAAGAGACCTCTGGGACAATATTAAATGCAACAACATTCGCATTATACGGGTCCCAGAAGGAAAAGAGAGAGAGAAAGGAGCCGAGAAAATATTTGAAGAGATTATAGTCAAAAAATTCCCTAACATGGGAAAGGAAATAGCCACCCAAGTCCAGGAAGCACAGAGAGTCCCATACAGGATAAACCCAAGGAGAAACACACCAAGGCACACAGTAATCAAATTGGCAAAAATTAAAGACAAAGAAAAATTATTGAAAGCAGCAAGGGAAAAACGACAAATAACATACAAGGGAACTCCCATAAGGTTAATAGCTGATTTCTCAGCAGAAACTCTACAAGCCAGAAGGGAGTGGCATGATAAAGTGATGAAAGGGAAGAACCTACAACCAAGATTCCTCTACCCGGCAAGGATCTCATTCAGATTCGATGGAGAAATCAAAAGCTTTACAGACAAGCAAAAGCTAAGAGAATTCAGCACCACCAGACCAGCTCTACAACAAGTGCTAAAGGAAATTCTCTAAGTGGGAAACACAAGAGAAGAAAAGGACCTACAAGAACAAACCCAAAACAATTAAGAAAATAGTCATAGGAAGATACATGTCAATAATTACCTTAAACGTGAATGGATTAGATGCTCCAACCAAAAGACACAGGCTTGCTGAATGGATACAAAAACAAGACCCATATATATGCTGTCTACAAGAGATCCACTTCAGACTTATGGACACATACAGACTAAAAGTGAGGGGATGGAAAAAGATACTCCATGCAAATGGTAATCAAAAGAAAGCTGGAGTAGCAATACTCATATCAGATAAAACAGACTTTAAACTAAAGAATGTTACAAGAGACAAGGAAGGACACTACATAATGATCAAGGGATCAATCCAAGAAGAAGATATAACAATTATAAATATATATGCACCCAACATAGGAGCACCTCAATACATAAGGCAACTGCTAACAGCTATAAAAGAGGAAATCGACAGTAATGCAATAATAGTGGGGGACTTTAACACCTCGCTTACACCAATGGACAGATCATCCAAAGTGAAAATAAATAAGGAAACAGAAGCTTTAAATGACACAGTAGACCAGAGAGATTTAATCGATACTTATAGGACATTCCATCCTAAAACAGCAGATTACAATTTCTTCTCAAGTGCGCACGGACATTCTACAGGATAGATCACATCTTGGGTCACAAATCAAGCCTCAGTTAATTTAAGAAAATTGAAATCATATCAAGCATCTTTTCTGACCACAACGCTATGAGATTAGAAATGAATTACAGGGAAAGAAATGTAAAAAACACAAACACATGGAGACTAGACAATATGTTACTAAATAACCAAAAGAAAAACAAAAACAAAACAAAACAAATTGGGCTTCCCTGGTCACGCAATGGTTGAGAATCTGCCTGCTAATGCAGGGGACACGGGTTCGAGCCCTGGTCTTTGAGGATCCCACATGCCACAGAGCAACTAGGCCCGTGAGCCACAACTACTGAGCCTGCGTGTCTGGAGCCTGTGCTCCACAACAAGAGAGGCTGTGATAGTGAGAGGCCTGCGCAGCGTGATGAAGAGTGGCCCCCGCTTGCCACAACTAGAGAAAGCCCTGGCACAGAAACGAAGACCCAACACAGCAAAAATAAATAAATAAGTTAATAAACTCCTACCCCCAACATCTTCTTAAAAAAAAAAACAGAAAAAAACAAAACAAATTATGTAAAAGCAAAAATCTTGATTTAAAAAGCAAATCATGAAACAATTTTAAATAAATGGAATCTTAATAAATTTGATAAAATATGTTGGTTTTCACATGTCATTTTTTAACCTTTAGATTTTGCCCTTATTTCAAGAAGCTGAAGATAAAAACAGACTTTTACGGACTGTGGCAGGTGGAGGTTTAGAAACAATTAGTAATCTGAAAGCTAAGTGGGATAAATTTGAGTTGATGATGGAAAGTCACCAACTTATGATTAAAGATCAGGTAAGAACATTTTGGTCATTTTGTTAAAATGGAAACAGTTTTTTTTTCTCATTTAAGATTTCTTGCTTATCTTTATTCCGTTATAGCTCAGGTTTGTAAGAATTTATAAGCTCAGGTTTTCTGTGACATCTTATGGAAAAACCTGAAGGAACTTTTTGGCCAACCCAATATATTGCTGATGAAATTGACCTCCCTCAGTACTTCCATACAGTAAAACACTTTGTATAAATGATGTTCATGTCATATAGTTTATCTTTGTTTCCTACCGTACCAGGAATGTATGTGACATTATTTTCAGTCTTTCTTATGAATAAATTTATTTACTTACTGTGTATGGTATCTTTTAAGGGTATAATCTGGAAGTTGTACACATCTATTGCACTCATATCCTATTGACCAGCACTTAGTCTTATGGCTGTTAGCTGCATGGGAGACTGGGAAATGCCCTCCTTTATTAAACAGCTGTATAATCAGGTAGAACAACTGGAGGTCATTGATCAAATTTTTTTTATCACATTGATTTTGTTGATAGTTATGATGGATGCTGTTAATCACATGAATGATTTTGTAATGATGATGTTTGCAGTATATCTCTTGTTTTTGTAAATTTATGGTCTAATTTATTTTTGAGTTATTTTAGTGTACTTGAAATCAGTAGTAAAGAATAATCTTTGAAAAGCTGATACTGATATTTTTTGACCTTTAAATTGAAATGTTGGAAATAAAAATGTGAATATAAAGTAAGATTTTACTTTGAATTAAATTATGTAAACTCTATTGCCTTATAGATTGAAGTGATGAAAGGAAATGTGAAATCACGTCTTCAGATCTATTATCAAGAACTGGAAAAATTTAAAGCTCGTTGGGACCAACTAAAGCCTGGTGATGATGTTATTGAAACTGGCCAGCAAAATACTCTTGATAAAAGTGCCAAGTCAATAAAAGAGAAAAAAATTGAGTTTGATGATCTTGAAGTCATAAGAAAAAAGCTTGTGTATGTTTATTCTTTAAAACTGGTAGTACACATTTTGGAAAAGAGAGTTTTGTATTTATATATTAAGCTAGTAATGTTCTTATATTTATTATCTTAATGTCTTTCCTTATAAACTTCAGCAGTTTTAAAAATACCAGTATTAAGTGCTCATGCTACTGCTTTCTTAGGAGTTGTTGAATTATATTAGGATTTTAAGAGAAAAGCAGATTTCTGGTTAGGCCTAGGAATAGAAATAATAGAAGTTATAATAGCGAATTAAATAATAATAATAATAGAAAATTAAATTTACTTAAAAGTTAAATTAGGGAGTTGGAATATTGCTTTATGTGATCTCATTGTACTTAAAAATGGAATATATAAAATTAATGGACAATTACTTTTAGAGCTTCTGGAAAAAAAATGAACCTAGCAAAATGATGAGACTTCAAAGAAAAATATTTGTTGTTTTATGTTATAATAATACAAATATTAAGTTTAATAATTGTTTTAGGTTTGGTCCATTTAGGTAAATGCATCCATAAATTAATTGGCTTCATAGGTGAGTGGAGGTTTTAGTACCACGTTTATTAAGTGACATTACATTAATTAGATGAAGAATATCTTATGTTCTAGAAGCTAATTCTTTCAACCTAGAAGAATATTAATGGATATTCTTTAATCTGTTCTCAGATTAATCCATAAATTTGTGCAATTCTGAATATTTATATATATGACATATATACATAAAATATATTTATATATATTACCAATTTTACTTTGACTCCTTTGGAAAAAATGCATATTAATGAATTTGGAAGAGCTCGTTCCTAAGTAGTTAAGTAAAATTCTTATGTAAAGTAGACATAGCCTCCCACTGTCTACCTCTGCTGTCAGATACATGCACACAAACACACACAGGGAATGCAGTTAAGTATTAATTAGTTAAACTTATTGATATTTAACAGTTTTTCTTTTTAAAAAATTAATGATATTTGCTACTTGTTTCTATAGTGATGATTGCCATCATTTTGGCCTAGAAGAGCCCAACTTCTCCTTGGCATATAGCATCTCTAAGGACATTGAGAGCTGTGCACAAATTTGGGCCCTTTATGAAGAGTTTCAGCAAGGATTTCAAGAAATGGCCAATGAAGATTGGATTACTTTTAGGTTTGATTCATAAATAGTATTTAGATTCTGATAGTTTTGTGGTATTTTTTGGGATGTAAAATTTAAGGTATGTTTCTGGTATTTTACAGGACTAAGACATACCTGTTTGAGGAATTTTTGATGAATTGGCATGACAGATTAAGAAAGGTTGAAGAACATTCAGTAATGACGGTGAAATTACAATCAGAGGTTGACAAATATAAAGTAAGATAGTTTTACTTATCTTACTATTTAAAAATGGTGTTTGGAGCTTTCATGTATCATTTTATTATGTAGTGACTGAACTGTAATTTTAGTTTATATATTTTTAATGATTCCATTACATGAAAAAAATAGAAAGTATAGAGTAAACCATAGAAGTTACTGATATTTCTGCTTCAGTTTGAAAGAAGTTATAACTAAGAAATTTATGGTTAAAGTTATATAGTGGAGTATTTATAACTTAGCAATTAGGATATGGGTCATTTAGCATATTTAGGATGTAGGTCATTTCCTAAATTTATAAAAATAGAAATATTTTAGGTCATATTTTAAAATATATCAAGCTACCAAGGGAAATTTGCATGTATCCACAGCAATGTTTAAGAATAAGTTTTATACAATTCTTTTTAAGAATTTGATTTTAAGATTGTTAAATAAGATAATATAGTAATTAAAAATCTTATAGATAATTATAATAAAATCAAATAATAATTTACATTTTGCTTGTATATATACATACATAAGTCTTCTTGTCTTCTTTTTTTAACAGATCGCAGTCCCTATCTTGAAATATGTGAGAGGGGAGCATCTTTCTCCAGATCACTGGCTTGACCTTTTTCGTCTACTTGGCCTTCCTCGGGGGACTAGTCTAGATAAATTACTGTTTGGTGATCTGCTTAGAGTAGCTGATACAATTGTTGCCAAAGCTTCAGACCTTAAAGTAAGAATCACTTTTATAAATATCTCATAGATCTGACCTTTGTTGACATATTGCTTTATTTTTTATTTAAATAAAGCAGCAAGTTAAATTTCTTTCTTCCCTTAAAATCGTGACAGTGTTCCATTTTTCCATTATTCTTTCATTAGTAATACATCTGAATCTATCGATGGGGTTATAGAAACAATATAAACCCCTTCTTTGAGAGAAAAAATCTGAAATAAAATATGTCTTACTTTAAGAAGGAAGTCAGCTTTAATCAAAAAGCAAACAAGTACAAAGCATTTTATAAAATACATTTAAAATCATAGGGTATATTATAAATAGAAGCTAAGGGGTACAAAAATACAGAGAACTAAACAAGGAACCAATTTGCTAATCAGTTTTAGCATAGGTCTCAGGTGAAAGTAAAACTTGTACAATTATATCATAAGTAGCAGACTTTCTATTTTGTGTTCTGCCCATTTAATGTAAAAAAATAAAAGGACTTTTGATGTCAAATTGTTTTATTTTCTAATATATTATCTAATATGTATACTTTCATCTTTGCTGATAATCCTGGAGCATATGTAGATAATCATAAGGTTATAAAGCATGACTGCTGTAGGAGGTAATTCTAGATGGTTGCTAATCATTTTAGATGTATTGGAACTTACAGTTAAATTACAATAAAATGGCTGAGTTCTGCAAAATTTTAAATATTTTTGTGGTTTGCAGTGGATGCTTAAATTTTGGGGTTTTTTTTAGAAGTAAAAAGCATAAAGCAGAACTCTGTATATATTTGACCATGTGAACTAGATATCTGATATCCCTTAATACATTTGCCAGTAATTCTCTTGGATTTATGAAAATAATCCACTTAAAATTTTTTTTTTCTTTATGGTGCAAAGTCAAATAAAAATATATCTTCTTATAAAATAGATATAACTTATTTATATGATAATGTTGAAGTAATAAATATGAATATTTTGTGTTAAATAGGATTTAAATAGTCGTGCACAAGGTGAAGTTACAATCAGAGAAGCTTTACGAGAACTTGATCTTTGGGGAGTTGGAGCAGTATTTACATTGGTTGATTATGAAGACAGCCAAAGTCGAACTATCAAGCTGATTAAAGACTGGAAGGATATAGTAAATCAAGTTGGAGATAATAGGTGCCTTCTTCAGTCCTTAAAGGATTCTCCTTATTATAAAGGATTTGAAGATAAAGTGTCAATTTGGGAAAGAAAACTTGCAGAGTTAGATGAGTACCTACAGAATTTAAACCACATTCAGAGAAAGTGGGTATATTTGGAACCCATTTTTGGCCGTGGAGCATTGCCAAAAGAACAGATGCGCTTCAACAGACTTGATGAAGATTTTAGGTCAGTACAACTACATAAGACAAAGACACATATGATGGTTTTTATTCATATGGTGAGGTACTTAATACAAGCTAATTACTTTTACATTATTAGCGTCATCTGTGTCTTCAACTTTTTTCCTACTGGATCCTTCTGAGAAATGAGTTTCTCTCATTCAGTTATATACTTGACTCATTTTGATCTGGTTTCTATCTTTACCACTCTACCTATATTAATAATATTTCTATAGTATAATAGTAATAATAATATTACTAATATATACCTAGTATTTCTTAAAGTTACCAATTACTTTCCCATTGTAAATCTGATGGGCATTTTTTATTTTTCATTTTACTTTATCTCTGACTAGTATCTAATAGAGTTGAAAATTTCTTCTTTCTTAGAAAGTCTGTTCTTTTGGCTTCTGTGATCCTGTCCTTTTTGGTTTTCTGCCCATTTCTCTGGTTCCACTCCTGATTCCTAGTCCTCAGCCCTTTCTAAACATTTAGATGTAGACATTCTCCACCTTTCAGCTTTAGGTTTTCTCACTCTATGTTCTCTCCTTAATGATCTTAACCACTCTCAGAATCAATTCTCATCTATTTGCTGAGGTCTCCTCAACTTATTTATTGAGCTCATATTTCTTTTCTGAGCTCCAAATGTATTAAATATCCTCAACATGTCAAAACTAAATTCATGAATTTACCCCCAGTCCCTTTCCTACAGTCCCTTTTCTTTTCTCTCTGGTTTCTTCCCGATAAATGGTACCACCTAACTGCTCAAGGCAGAAGCATAATGGATATCTTTGACCTCTTCCTCCATTTCCAAATCCATTTGTTACCAAATTTTGTTGATTCTAACCTACTAATCGATTTTATTATATCTTTTATATCTCTACTTCTTTGATGTTATTCTGAAGTATTTTTGTTGTCACTCACTTGTACTACTGGCTAATCTTTTGACTAATTCTTATTCTTGTCTTCTCCAGTAAGTTTTTCACACAACAGCCAGAGTAATCTTTTAAAAATGAAGTCCACATTACTTCTTTCCTTTATTCCATTAAGTAAAACTTTAAAATGACTTTCTATTGCTCTGAGGATAAAGCAGATCTAAGGATCTGCTCCTTGTCCATTTCTCTAGCTTTTTCTTGTGCTGCGCTCTCTCTCTCTCTCTCTCTTTTTTTTTTTTTTTTTTACTTTAGTGACTCTAGCCTTTAGTTTCTCTAACATACCACGCTCTTTCTCAGGGTCTTTGCCAGAAACTGTTTCCCTCCTATTCTTTGCCTTTTTCTTTTTCATTATCATTCAAATCTCAGCTTAAATTACTTCCTCAAATAAGTCATAGGTTAGGGATTTCCGCATTAGCCTTTTACTAATTCTTTCTTAGTACAAAACAGTCCTTTGTGCTTTTCTTTCTTAGCATTTATCATAATTTTATTTGAATATTTAGAGAAATTATTTAATATCTTTCTCTGTCACTGGGCCATTATCTCTATGAGGTAAGGCTTAATATTTGTTTAGTGAGTGAATGAAGTAAGAGAATGTGCAATAATGGAGGTTAAAAATGGTAATGGAGTATTATTAACTTTGAGGATTATTTATTAGAAGTATAATAATGTATTGCTGTTATACTGATGTTACTAGTTTGTTTTAAGCAAGCAAAAAAAAAGTCTCCACATCCCTGTTTCAGCCAAAAAATGTTAAAATAGATGTGAAAATAACTTTTTTCTTCTGCAGATCAATAATGACTGACATCAAGAAAGATAATAGAGTCACAACGTTAACTACTCATGCAGGAATCAGAAATTCTCTACTAACGATACTTGATCAGCTTCAAAGATGTCAGAAATCATTAAATGAATTATTGGAGGCATGTTTTTAAAAACAATCTTATATAATAAATTATAAAGTACTTTAATATTTTAATTATTTGAAAAGAGATTATTCTTTTTTTTTTTTCTTTTTTTAGGAAAAACGCTCAGCATTCCCAAGATTTTACTTTATTGGTGATGATGACTTATTAGAAATACTGGGCCAGTCTACTAACTCATCAGTGATTCAGTCTCACCTTAAGAAACTGTTTGCTGGTAAGATTGAACATTTATTCAACAGATATTTATTGAGTTTCAGTTATCTGCCAGGCATTATGTTAGGCTCTTAGGCAGACTGTTGAATAAAATACAGGTCATACACTCAAAGAACTCTAGTTTAGTGGACGAGGCAAGTTAGTAAGTTGACAAATATAATATACGACAATTTCTATGGTCGACATAAGTATGTGGTGTTATAGCTGCATCTGTGAAGACATTTAGCTCAGTTTTGGGTATGTAAAGATGACATCTCATGTGAGATCTGAAGAAAATATAGGTCTTAGCTAGAGGAAAAATGGGGAAACAGAGGGAATAGGATGTGCAGAGGCCTGAAGTGAAGGAGAACATGTCCATTCATTATTGAGTTTAAGGTCTCTTGAGTGATGTCCCAGTGGAGATACTCAGTAGGCAATTATTGTTAGCAGAGATACGTGGGATGGAGATGTAAAATTGGGAGTCATCTGTGTATAGATGATAATTAGGCTATAGGAAGAGGTGAGATTACCTGGTAAAAAGTGTAGAGTAATAGTGCCATATGTTTCGATGTTGTTGAATCATTTTAGTTGGGTAATTGCATTCAGAATTGGTTTGCTACAAACACGATGGTTATTATTTTCTTGAAATATTATTTGTTGGAAAAGAGCTGTATTTTTCAAATTAACTTTAAGAAGTAAAAAATTTTCATCATCTTCACTTGCAGTCAGGGATTAGCAAACTGTAGGCCCACAGGCCAAATCTGAGTAGCTCTCTGTTTTTTTTTTTTTTCAATAAGGTTGTGTTGGAAGGAATACAGCCATGTCCATTATTGTCTATAGCTGCTTTTGTGCTACAAGCAGAGTTGAGTAATTGACACCGAGACCTTATGACCTGTAAAAACCTAAGATATTTACTCTCTGGTGCTTTACAGAAGTATTTATTAACCACTGTATATCTGAAGCGTTAGAGTGCTTATATCTGTAACTGTGATTTTGCCTGTGGAAGATAGTAGAAAGAGCTCTTGGAATCAGAAAGCTTGCTTTCGAGCTCTACCTCTGCTATTTATTAGTTATTAATTTACCTCTCTGAAATCTAGTTTCTTTCTTTAAATTGTAAATAATAACTTACAGGGTTTTTCTAAAGATCAAAATTAGGTAATGTGTTTTTTTATATACTATAAAGTGAGTGCAAATTTTGGGGAAGGGAAATCTTGTTTGCTCTCCCCCTTCCCTATTATCTTTTTGTCTCATATAATGTAAGTGGAATCATTGGTATGTATTCTTATGCACTCATTTGTGCCTGTTTTTTTTCACTCATCATAATGGTTTCAAGATACCTAAAACTATATTTTATTCCTTTTTATTGCTTAGAATAGTCAATTGTTCAAATATACCACAGTTTCTCTATTCATCTGGTGGGCATTCGGTTGTTTCCAGTTTTGGGTTATGAAAAGCTGTTCTATTTCATTATATAACTGAATTAATATAATTCAAATATATTCTATATTATGAAGTATACTTTATGTATTATGTGGTAATCATATATACTGTCTAATAATTATGTCTTTAATGAAACTTTTGCATATAAATTGTTGCTTTTGTAATGTAGGCATTAACAGTGTGTGCTTTGATGAGGAATCAAAACATATAACTGCAATGAAATCTTTAGAGGGAGAAGTTGTACCTTTTAAAAACAAAGTTCTTCTGTCAAATAACGTAGAGGTAAGTAATTCTTTTTCAAGTGTGAAAGTATAAAGAATTAACGATATGAACTTTGTATCAAAATTAATTCAGTCAATTTGTAGAGTAAGTTGGTTAATTTAGGCCTTTTGGAAACATATCTTAAAAACTAATTTATTTTGTTAGGTTCAGAATGATTTGATATTAAAGAGAGTATGTATTTTTAGTCTTTGGAAGGCAGCATGTAATTTTGAAAACAACTTTTGCTTTGGAGTCAAGAAGACTTGGATATTAATTGTAGCTCCACAACTTATCAGCTATATAATTTAGAGTCTCAGTTTTCTTAACTGTAAAATGGGAGGCCTACTAGCAAAGACTTTCTATTGAAAATTAAATGAGATAATTGGCTTTAGGTACACTATAGTGTTTGGAACATAACTGCTCAATAAGTCTTTGTTCTTTTTTTTTTTCTTTAAAATCTGAGTTGTATGAGATGATTTAAATGAACAAGTAAACTTGAAACTAGTGCATTTATAGTACAACTATTGATTAATTGGTTCTGCAGTACTAGAAGTGAACTGTCAAAAGCCTATTACAGTTATACAGCTAAAGCCAACAGCAATAGGATGTAACACATTGAATTGTAATTTTTAAGTTCTAAAGGTATCTTTCAACTGCAAGTCAGGGCCATGCCTTTTCATGCATGTATCTGTACAGTTTAGTAAAAAGTCCATTCCTGGTTAGGCCTCAACATTTTATTGGATGTTGAGTATATAAATCAAGTGGTTGAAAGGATAGAAGGTTTGTTAAGTAGCTCCCATATTTGGAGAAGAGATTTGTTGTTTTTGCTGTTGTTTTCCTTTCTTGTGATTTTATTAGGACTGGATGAACAGAGAGAGAAAGAGCTTTTAGCAGCTGGGTGTAGTGCAGCGCTCCGGGAGCTCTTGTGATGATTAGCAGAGTAGGTGTCTGCTGCCGTGCACTGAGAGCTTCTTACTCCTTAGCTGCAGTGGCTTTTGAACTGGGCAAAAGTTTGTGCTATTTTTAATACTGGAAAGTGCTCTAAAGATAAACAGTAAAAAGCTAGAACTTAAAAAAGGTAATGATGAAAAGCTATTTAAGATTGTAGTTTTTGCTCTTATATTTTATTGCAAATGATACAGTTTTTAAAAGTTAAGTAGTGATCCTTAAATATTCATGCTATTTTTATTAATCATCATTATTATTTTAACTTTAGTTTAAACTTTTGTTATTTTATCTATAATCAAATGAGTGAAAAATGTATTGTTTTGACCTTGAAACAGAATTAGTTTTGTTTGAAGAGGGATCTTAACTCCTTAAATAATATGGTTCACCTTAATGAAGCAATCCCTTCCTATGGTTACAGCTTTCTGAATATAAGATCATCAGGATAGTGTGAGCCAGGGGACTTACCTAGTCATTGTGACTCTAATTTATTGGCCCAGCTATCTAGTTTGATTTATCATAATGATGAAATGAATGGGTTAGTTTTTAAATGTTCATGTTTTTTTGGTTTGTATAGATGGTGATAGTGATAACTAACTACAAATTTTTGAGTTTTCACACTTAACATTATCCCAAGAGGTGAAAAAATTGTTTTCTTCATTTAAATCATTTATTAATAAAAAATTATATACCATACAACACATTTTGGGAGTGTGAGAGTCAATAAGAAATTATAACCTTCCTCCTGAAATAAAAGACTAGAGTCATTAGCTTGTGTTTTTGTTTTATGACTTGTGTAATAAGAAATAATATATTTTCTAATTTTATTTTCAGACTTGGTTAAATGATTTAGCCTTGGAAATGAAGCAAACTTTGAAAGAGTTGTTGACGGAATGTGTTACTGCTGGACGAAGTTCTCAAGGTGCAATTGACCCATCCTTTTTCCCTTCACAGGTAAGGGGGCTTATGTCTAGAGTACAGGTAGGCATGGTGTCATTGGAAGATCCCTGACCTAGAGGTCAGGAGGCTTAGACAACTGGGATCTTTGTTTTCTCTTTATCTAACAATTAACATTGACTAATTGCTTAATATCTGAGTCTCAGTCTCTCAGCTGTTAAATGTGAGGGAGGAGCAGCACAACAGTGAAATTGTCTTCTAGCTCCATTAGTTTGCCATAATTCAGATGCTTACAAGCAGAAGGCCTGCTGAGATCTAAGCTACCCAGGCCATTGGGGAGTGGAACTGGGAGGCAGAATTAGTCATGTATTAGTTTCCTGGTTCCAGATGATTAGTCCATCATTGTTGGAGAGGCACAGGATCTCTAACATTGTCTCCCACCCTTCCCATGGACTCATCTAGGAGGTTGGAGCTGGTGGGAATTTAGTAGTGTTAGTGTTGGTCTGAAACATAATCACAGTACTTAACTAGAACTTTGGCAGGGAAGAAGAGCGCTAGGTTTCATGGTTGTTATAGAGATTGCTACAGGTCAGTGTTCATAGGAGCTCATTCCTGAAACACTGGATGCTAGATATGTGTCTTACAAAACTTGTTCTGGGCCTTATTAAAGTGTAGCACTAAGACTTGGGTTAGATATCCTGCCTTGTTCAGGATTAGTTTTATTGCTGGTTGAGACTAACACTACAGAGGTAAGACATCAGGAACTTTAGTTCTTAGGGACTATGAAAGGCAGGCATTGAGATGTTCTATGATTTCTCACAGGAAAATCTACCTAACTATTTTTTGCTTTTCAGATTAAAACATTTAGTAGCTGTTGGAACAGGGTTTTATGTTGGTTCTTTTAAAGCATGAGAAATTAAATAGGAAACTTGGAACATTCTGGATTCTTAGCCATTTTATCACTCATATCATTTTGTATCTTTTAGCTGTTTAAGTCAAACTAAAATATGTTTAAAAACTCTTGTTCTTAGAGAAAAATAAAAGTAGTCATTGATGAATAATAATGCCATTGAAAGTCAGAGTTAAAATGCTTTATTATCTCTGGAAATGTTTCCTAGTACTCTGTCAACATCCAGGTAGGATTTAAATTGACTTAGAGTAAAAGACACAATATTAAAAAATATACAAAAGTAAGAATTGCATAATAATTAGATTGAGTAAATGACAGTTATATCAGGAGATATACTGGGAGCTACAGGCTAAAAGAATGTTGCTGGATTTGAGCCTGAAACTTAGTTCTGGGCTCTGAGCAGTCAAGTAAAAATATGAACTACTAAACATGTATACAGTTCATAATCTATCAAAACAAAGAATTCTAGTTTATTAGCAGTTAATGTTAAGAAAAAATTATCTCAAGAGCATTTATATAAGGGGATTGAATAGTATAACTGGTTACATGAATGTCTGGTACAGGTTACTGTGTACTATTAATTCAGTTCTCTAAAGACATCTTTGTAAGGACCTGAAATAATGTAGAGAAAGCACTTTCTGGTCTGGGAAGGAGGCAGCATGATAAAGTAGAAAAAATCTGACAGACCTTGGTTCAAATCCTACCTTTTCCAGTTATACTTTGAGTGATTCCTTTTGACACTTAGTTAAGAGGGTATAATAATACCTCCACGGCAACTCATTTTGAAGGTTAAATTATATAATGTTTGCAGAGCACCCTTAACGACCGTTACATTTTAGACAATGTTAGTGTTTGTCCAGGTATCTTAATGGTAATGTGACACGAGAATTAGGTAAGACTGTATCTTGAGCATCATTTCTGTTAGCCTCTCATAGAAATCGTATAGCAGACTGTTAAAAATTGAGATATCGATGTGCATTATTATTAAAATTTATTTATAATACAGAAATTCAGTAGTATTGCCTGAGTGGAAATCCATATATATGACTATTAGTTTCAAGGTGGCAAGTGAAGATTTTCATATGAAAATTAAAAAGCGAAGTCTTTTCTCACAAAGCAGATTTGGATCTGTTTAAACACTTCACCATATACTTGATTAAAGAAGCTGGTGAGTTTTGTACTACAAAGTATGAGAGGTGACTTTGCCCTGCAAAGTTACTAATTGGCTTTCTCTTTTGTTAAAGAACTTAATGTGGTATTTGTACAATGTTCTAAGAGCAAACAGCAGCTTAGCCTGCTATATTAAGTATTAAAATTATATATAGATAATGGATTAATCTGATAAATAGAGGCATTTGATGATATTTTCTGGATGCTAAAAGGTATATATAAGAAAAAAACAATCTGTTCAGGAGTTAACTGGTCAGTAGGTTTAGTGTTTTTATACAATGATGGATCATGTCTTTAAAGGAGGTTATTGGTTTTCCTTGTTCATCTAAGAACTGTATCAAAGTATTTTAATACAAGTTTACAAAATCTGGTGTTTAAATGTATCATTTGCTTTATCAGTAACCTTGCTATATTGATAATATTATAGAAATCCTCTCAAATGGCATTAATATTTCATATTTTATGTAAACATGAAGTTGATCTGTATTTAGTTTCTGTTTATGGGTATTAGACTGAAAGATTAAGACAGACTTTAATTTAGGATAAAATTGGTGTTTTGAAATTGTAGACTTCAGTAGTATGCTGAGAGATTATTTTGGAATGCTAGAAGATTACTCTTTTTATTAAATAGAATGCATCATACTCTGTTATCTTTGCATCTTACTGGTTAAAAAGAAGCCATTTATGAGGAGAGTCATGGGAAGAAAGTACAAAGCACTTAGGTTATAATAAGCTTGGTGGGCTCTAAGACCCAAAAATAGGCCTATAGGAGAATAGTAAAAGATGAGCTCTGAGAAGTAAGCTTGGGCTGCATCACACATGCTTTTTCTACAAATGTATTGCTCTATTAATATATGAGGTGCCAGTAAGACATTCAGGTAGAGAGGTCCAATATGTAATTGGAAATTTGGAAAAAGGTATCTTTCCTTAAATTTATAAAATATTTCTAAGTAAATTCAGCTTTAAAAAATAATTTTTCTCTTTATTCATTAGATATTATGCTTGGCAGAGCAGATTAAATTCACTGAAGATGTAGAAAATGCCATCAAAGATCATAGTCTTCATCAGATTGAAACACAACTGGTGAATAAGTTAGAGCACTATACTAACATTGATACAAGTTCTGAGGATCCAGGGAATACTGGTATGGGAAAATATTCCATTTTCTGCCTACTTTTGGGTTATTTGAACATTTTTTTAGTATTCTATCTTAATTTATCTATTGTGCTTTTGTCTGTCAATCAATCATCTGTGTGTCTATTTTGGAGGTTACTTTAGGAATTACAATATACATACTTTTATATTGTACTTAGAATCAATAATTTACTATTTTAAGTGGAATGTAGAAACCTTACCACCATATGGGTTTCTTTATCCTCCCCTTTTTATGTTGTTTTCAATGTCTATAGATATCTATATACATTGAAAACTCCATGAGATTATAATTTTTTTCTTTAACTGTCAAATGTATTTTAAAGGACCTGAGAATAGTCTATTATATTTATCTAGATGCTTACCATTTCTGTTGCCCATCCTTCAACCTCCAAGTTTCCTTCTGCTGTCATTTTCTTTCTTTGAAGAATTTTCTTTAGTGTTTCTTTTAGAGCCCATTTACTGACTATGAATCTTACAGATTTCCTTCTCTTGAGAATGTCTTCATTTCACCTTTATTATTGTCTTTTCTGCTGTGAGTTGATTTTTTTGGTTCTTTTCATGTTGAATGATTTTGGATTGTATCCTGGACATTTTGCATATTGTGTTATAAGAGTCTGAGTCTTCTTTAAATTTGCTGGATAATGTTGATATTTTTCTGTTAGCAAGTGATCTTGTTGGGTTCAGGCCACAAGTTTCAGCCAGCTTTCTGTGGGTTGTGGTTCCAATGTCTGTTCTGTCTTTGCTACACTCTTGAGATCTTCCCCACATGTGCGCCACCTAGTGGCCAGTTATCAAAGTCTTTGGTTTAATGTTTAGGATGAGGTCTGCACAGCTCAGGCTGAGCTCAAGAGTTCATAAAGTTTATAGGGTCATTTTCCCAATCTTCTCCCCTTCCATGGTCTTAGCAGTGATTTTGTGGTTCCCTTGGGCTCCTCTTTTGGTCCTCTGGCCAGAAAGCTGGAGTTTCATGTACTGTACTCTCCTTCACACTTTCTGTGACTGTGCCCATGTCTTGGACCAGTTGATGGGAGAAAAGAGAGAAAAAGAGCAATTTGAGTTAGTCCCACTGTCTTGGGATCATAGCTCCTCTGATTTCAGGGGACAGTTCCCTTCCTTCAGAGTTTTAGGCATTTCTGGGTCTCAGCTGCCAGCGCTGAGACTCCTTTTCTGCTTTTCAAGTCTGAGTTAAAAGCCTTCTCCTGGACCTCTCTCTGTCTACACCAGTATGGGTTTCTGGCAGCATTGAATCCAGGCCCATGGATATAAGAGAGGAAAAAGAAAAAGAAAAAAGGTAAATTTACCACTGGTTCGGTGGCACTTCTAATTCTTCCCTTCCCCAATTTGCCTGATACTCTTTACTTTTTCAGAGTCCTAAACAGCAGTTCAATGTATGTTGTCCGTGTTTTATACTTGCATTCAGAGGGAGAGACAGGCTGAGTGTGTTTACTCCCTTGCATAAGGAACCAGAACCCTGGTTTCATTGAATTTTAATATCTTAGTTTTCACACACACAATTCTTATTGGTGGATTTGACATTCTTTTGACTTGCATGATATATATTACTATACTATTCAAATGTATCATGAAATTACCATTTAAATTCATTTATTGAGAAATCATGTGTGTGTGTGTGTGTGTGTGTGTGTGTGTGTATAAAATCATAAAGTACATAAATCACAGGCTAATGTTTTCCCCAATTATTTTAATTGTATACAGAATCTGGCATTCTGGAGCTTAAACTTAAAGCACTTATTCTTGATATTATTCATAATATTGATGTGGTGAAGCAGTTAAACCAAGTTCAGGTTCATACAACTGAAGACTGGGCTTGGAAAAAACAAGTTAGATTCTATATGAAAAGCAATCACACATGTTACGTTCAAATGGTGGATTCTGAACTTCAGTATACTTATGAGTACCAGGTATGACTTGTGGCAGAAATGTTTAATTTTTCCAGTTAGAAATTATTTACTTTAAAGGAAATTTGCTATTGGATGAAAGAGTTATTTTAGCTGTAACTTTTAAGAATTTTTTTGTGTTATTGTCTTCTATTTCATCATAATTAAAAAGATGTTATATTGGAAAAAATTCTATATACAAAAAAAGTTAACATAGTGGCAGTGTTGTGCTGAATTCTCTAAATGTACCTTTTCTTAGAGCAGTATTTATTTATACAGATTGAAATATAGTTTTAATCTAAAGAGAATTGAATATTAGGCAACCTCAATGGAAACAATTTGGTTTGTGCCTCCTTTTACAAGGCCAAAATTAGTGCAATTCTTAATATGTCAAAGTACGTTTGTTAAATATTCTCAGTTTGTAAGGTAAAAGAATTTTCAAGCAAATAACCTAGCTCATGTAACCTGTTCTCAAAAAATCCAGCTGTATCCTCTCTGCCTTCTTCCATCATAGTGAGTCAATCATAAGGATATATTTGACATTTATGTTAATAAGCATATGTCAAGAGAGTTGCCAGCTAGCTCTTTCAAAAAGGAAATGTATTTTGAGACCCAAATCTGTCCACCTAAATTAAAGAAAAACTATAAAATGCAGCTTGAATTGGACTCTATTTCTGCTAAAATTTAGTAGCAATTTTGAGAATTATTTGATAGGTTAAGATTATTAATTTCATAAGGAGTTTTTCAAATTAATTATACTTTGAGGTTTCCAAAGTAGTTCTGATTTTTGAAGATTGTAAGATTCCAGGAAGTAATTTACATGAATTTTAAAATACAAAATAGGATGATTATTGTACATAATTATATTGAATTGTATTGGAAAGTGTATAATTGTATACAGTTTCTGGATTTGCCTGCCTTAGAGGTATATCTTTGTGACATTATCAAGAACTTGAGAGACTATTTGGAAAACCTGACAGTATGTCAATTGAGGATAGAATAAAATACATGCTTGAGAAATAACTAAGTTTAATTCCAGTTTGTGCTTTAGAAAGTTTCTTGAATTACTAAAAAAATTTTTGTATATTTTTTCTGTTAACAACTTTAAACTATTTTTTGCCTTTTTAAATTTTTAACTAGAATTGCTATTTAACTACACTATATAATATTTGTACATATTGAATAGAATATGAATATTTGAAATTTATATTTCTCTTGTGTAGGGTAATGCTCCCAAGCTGGTTTACACTCCACTGACAGACAAGTGCTACTTAACTCTCACTCAAGCCATGAAGATGGGACTTGGAGGAAATCCGTACGGACCAGCTGGAACTGGAAAAACTGAATCAGTAAAGGCTTTAGGTGGACTTCTTGGAAGACAAGTTTTAGTTTTTAATTGTGATGAGGTAGAATAAATAATTATCAAACGCTATAATAGTGTCTTAGATGTTTGGAATAGTTTTCACATACTTGCATATGAAATGCTCTATTTTAAAATCACTCTTCTTTTAAATCACTTGAAAGTGGATTTTATTTGAGAAGTAAAATGGAGAGAGGTTGCACATAGTGTAGTCCAAAAACTTTTCTAAAGAGAACTATTACATAGAAATAATTTTAAATACAGAATGAAGCTTTATATTAGAGTAGAGGAAAAATCTTAAATTCTTATTAAGTTACCATTTTCAAAACATTGTGTGTATTTTGACTTAAAGAATAACTGAAACAAAATCTTATACTTGTTTAGTTCTGTGTACTTTTCAGAACACTTTCACATGAATTATTTTGTTTACTCCTTGAAACCATCCTAGGTTTTGAAAGAGTAGCTATTTAATCTCTGCTTAAAAAAGAACTAAAGAGGTATAGATGGGTGAAATGATTACCTTCTCACTAAGTGACATAAAGTATTAAATTATTATTAGAGATTTTAATTATTTTTATTGAATATAATTTTTATTGTTATTTTTAAGGGCATCGATGTGAAGTCAATGGGACGAATATTTGTTGGTTTGGTGAAGTGTGGGGCCTGGGGTTGCTTTGATGAATTCAATAGACTAGAAGAATCTGTACTGTCAGCAGTTTCTATGCAAATCCAGACAATTCAAGATGCTTTGAAGAATCATAGAACTGTATGTGAACTGCTTGGCAAGGAGGTATAGTATATATTGGGAATTTAAAGAATTAAACTATTTTATAAGACTTTGCGTTACTCATACTCAGGCAAACAGTCTATCTTTATTTCTCCTGGCACCTCTGTTGCTAATTTGTGACCAGTGTGTTAAACCTTTTTACCTGTGAATTGTCTCTGAGTTTCTCACCCTTTTTGGGTCCCATTTCCACCATTTATCTTCAAACTTTTTTTTTTTTTTTTTTCTGCGGTACGCGGGCCTCTCACTGTTGCGGCTTCTCCCGTTGCGGAGCACAGGCTCCGGACGCGCAGGCTCAGTGGCCATGGCTCACGGGCGCAGCCGCTCCGCGGCATGTGGGATCTTACCAGACTGGGACATGAACTCGTGTCCCCTGCATCGGCAGGCGGACTGTCAACCACTGCGCCACCAGGGAAGCCCCATCTTCAAACTTTTGATATTGAATAATCCAGTTATAATAATATTTGCTAACATTTATCAAACACTCTATGCCACTGTGCTTAGTGCTTTTATGCATTGTTTCATTTAGTACTCATAACAATCCTTTGACTTAGGTACTATTATATTTTTTTAACTTTATGGATGAGGAAACTAGGGCTTGATATGTTAAACATAAGAAATGGAGCTGGAAATTGAACCCATGTCTGTCTAATTCTGAAATTCATGTTTTTAATCACTATTCTGTATGAATCTTAAAACAATAAATACTTAACTATTCTTCTGTTGCTCACTTCTCCCCATAGGAGGTATACATTCATGTCATTAGAACTTAAACTTATTTGTATGTAAAACATAGATTTCTCTATATAATGTGTAATGGTGAATATACTGAAAGTTGAAAGAACTGTGAAATTATCCTCTTCCCCATAATAACATTTTCCCAATACAAGTTTTTCAGGGTAGACCAAGGAAGTAGGACCCCTTCTAACTTGCCTGTTACTTACATGATGTTTCAACTCTTTCTTAACAAAGAAAAGAGAAATTCTTCAGTTTTTACCTCTCTGTCATCAAAATTTATTTTCTCCCTGTTCATTTTTTGTCAGTTCCTCCTCTTAGAAAGAAAAATTGTCCTTTTTCCCAACTCAAACTAATTTTTCCATCTATACTTTGGAATCTGCTTCCAAGGGACCTTCTCTTCAGAGTTATCTCTGTCCTTCTACTCATTTCTCGTTGGCTTTTAAACATAATCACATATTTTCCTTCTTAATAATGTATTATATTATATTAGATATAATGATACTGTAATATAATATTTAGTATAATTAAAACATAAGCGAACCTTCCCTTAATTCATCTTTCCTTCCAACCACACTTTTTGTTTTCTTTCCTTTATAGCCAGGTTTTTTACTCTAGGTATTTCTACTTCCTGATTGCCCATTCATTGTTTATACATTATAATTCTGCCTTTCTATTCTTAGTGCTTTGTTGAAAATGCTCCTATTAGATACTCTCATGATATTTTGCTCTTATAGCATTTATTAACTATGATTGCTTCTTTCAAATATTCAATAGACTATAAACTCCAGAAGGGCATAAACTATTACTGACTTTAGTTCAGAGTTATGTTGTCTCTGTGTACTTAGCAAAGTGCCTAACACAAGGAAGGCTTTTAGTAAACATATGCTGAATGAATGAATAGACATTCAAACTAGTTACAATCACTTAAACTTTCAGCCTCAAAAAACTGATTGTAAAGAGCCTCTATAAAGTAGTGTAGTTCCTAAGGAGTTTATTATATGTTGAGTAAGGAGATGTTTAGCACACTAGTGGTTGCTTTTTGCTAAGGTATAAGATGTATGTGTAGAAATATGTCACAATAAAACTTCTATTTGCAATATGTTTTATAGTTATAGTTTCAAGTATTTGATGCCTATGTTTTAAATTAATATTCCAGGTAGAAATAAATTCTAATTCTGGAATTTTTATCACTATGAATCCTGCTGGAAAAGGTTATGGAGGAAGACAAAAACTGCCTGATAACCTTAAACAGCTTTTCAGGCCAGTAGCCATGTCTCGTCCAGACAATGAGCTTATTGCAGAAGTTATTCTCTATTCAGAAGGCTTTAAAGATGCTAAGGTGTTGGGCAGAAAATTGGTAGCTATCTTCAATCTATCCAGGTGAGTTTTCCTGTTTTAAATATTTTAATATTTTATAGTTCCATGATTGATCAGGGTTATTAATGACCATTTTCCACATTTGTCCAATTTACCTATTCAGTGATTTTCATATTGGTGATTTTCATAAGTACAATTTTGTATTGTACTCAAGGTGTTGGTAAGAAAGATTTTAGTTTGAATAACAGAAACGTCTGGCTCAAAACTTCTTGTTTTTCATAAATACTATTAATTCAATTTCACGTTTTTTCTGCAAAATATTTTTATTGGAGTACTCCAGCTAAATGATACTTACTAAACTAATTTACCAGCTGACCACTCAAAGCCTACTGTTGTTTGGAGGGAATCTTTCACATTTTTTTTTTTTTTTATGTCTGATTTCTAGTAATAGAGATTGACTTTTAGCTTCTTTGGACAACCTAGAATTCTGGTCCGTATTACTTAAGAGACAGTGAGAACTAGAGTGTCAGAGATTGAGAGCAAGATGGATTGATTAAAGACTTTAGGAATAAAAGTAACAGGTGGTTATCATTTAGTGTCTTCATTAAGATGATAGCCAGTTTGTGAAAGGTTTATCCTGATCCTTGAGAACCATCCATCTTTAACATTTTACTTGAGTGATTATTTTGTGTTGCTTGATTCATTTTTATAAACTAATGTAATATTAGGAATTATTTCTATGTGTTAGTAGTTAGATTCTGTATTTCTTTTAATATGATTACAAAAATAATTTCTTATAGCTATTTGATGATTTATGATTTCCATGTCTTTACCTAAGAGAACTTTTGACACCTCAGCAACATTATGACTGGGGTTTGAGAACTTTGAAGACAGTTCTGAGAGGAAGTGGAAATCTTCTTAGACAGCTGAAGAAAACTAGTGTTAAACAAAAAGGTATGATTCATTATGCCAATTATAATCTTATTTTTTAAAATAAGTTTTAATTTATTATAGTTTTAGATTTATATAAAAGTTATACATATAGTATAGAGGGTTTCTGAATATTACGTTCTCCCAGTTTCTCCTGTTGTTAACATCTTACATTAGTATTGTACATTTATTGAAACTAATGAACCAACATTGATTCATAATTTTTTAATAAAGTCCATAATTTATTGAGATTTTTCCTAATTTTTACCTATGTCTCATCATAACTTTTAAACATGCATTAAATATTTAATAGTTGTGGTATATAGAGGAATAGTCTAGTCCACTTGTGCTCAATCTTTAACAGGCATTAGAGTCATCTAGAGGCTTGTTGAAACACAGATTGTTGGACCCCACACCCAAAGTTCCTGAATTGGTAGGTCTGGAATAGAATCTGAAAATTTGTCTAGTCTTGAAACAAGAACAGAAACCTTAGAAACACGTGGAGATTTTCTCTTTCAAAGATAGTATACTAAACAAAATTACCCTTTTACTTTTTTTTTTTTTGAATTTTTAAATTTAATTATATATATATTTTTATACAGCAGATTCTTATTAGTCATCAATTTTATACACATCAGTGTATACGTGTCAATCCCAATCTCCCAGTTCATCACACCACCACCTCCACCACCACCCCCAGCCGCTATCCCCCCTTGGTGTCCATACGTTTGTTCTCTACATCTCTGTCTCAACTTCTGCCCTGCAAACCGCTTCATCTGTACCATTTTTCTAGGTTCCACATATATACGTTAATATACGCTATTTGCTTCTCTCTTTCTGACTTACTTCACTCTGTATGACAGTCTCCATATCCATCCACAGCTCAACAAATGACCCAATTTAGTTCCTTTTTATGGCTGAGTAATATTCCATTGTATATATGTACCACAACTTCTTTATCCATTCATCTGTCGATGGGCATTTAGGTTGCTTTCATGACCTGGCTATTGTAAATAGTGCTGCAGTGAACATTGGGGTGCTTGTGTCTTTTTGCATTATGGTTTTCTCTGGGTGTATGCCCAGTAGTGGGATTGCTGGATCATATGGTAATTCTATTTTTAGTTTTTTAAGTAACCTCCATACTGTTCTCCATAGTGGCTGTATCAATTTACATTCCCACCAACAGTGCAAGAGGGTTCTCTTTTCTCCACACCCTCTCCAGCATTTGTTGTTTGTAGATTTTCTGATGAAGCCCATTCTAACTGGTGTGAGGTTATACTTCATTGTAGTTTTGATTTGCATTTCTCAAATAATTAATGATGTTGAGCAGCTTTTCATGTACTTCTTGGCCATCTGTATGTCTTCTTCAGAGAAATGTCTATTTAGGTCTTCTGCCCATTTTTGGATTAGGTTGTTTGTTTTTTAATATTGAGCTGCATGAGCTGTTTATATATTTTGGAGATTGACCCTTTGTCCATTGATTCATTTGCAAATATTTTCTCCCATTCTGAGGGTTGTCTTTTCGTCTTGTTTATGGTTTCCTTTGCTGTGCAAAAGCTTTGAAGTTTCATTAGGTCCCATTTGTTTATTTTTATTTCCATTACTCTAGGAGGTGGATCAGAAAAGATCTTGCTGTGATTTATGTCAAAGAGTGTTCTTCCTATGTTTTACTCTAAAAGGTTTATAGTATCCAGTCTTATATTTAGGTCTCTAATACATTTTGAGTTTGTTTTTGTGTATGGTGTTAGGGAGTGTTCTAATTTCCTTCTTTTGCATGTAGCTGTCCAGTTTTCCCAACACCACTTATTGAAGAAACTGTCTTTTCTCCATTGAATATCCTTGCCTCCTTTGTCATAGATTAACTGACCATAGGTGCATGGGTTTATCTCTGCGCTTTCTATCTTGTTCCATTGATTTGTGTTTCAGTTTTTGTGCTAGTACCATATTGTCTTGATTACTATAGCTTCGTAGTATAGTCTGAAGTCACGGAGTCTGATTCCTCCAGCTCCGCTTTTTTCCCTCAAGACTGCTTTGGCTCTTTGGGGTCTTTTGTGTCTCCATACAAATTTTAAGATATTTTTTTCTAGTTCTGTAAAAAATTCCATTGGTAATTTGATAGGGATTGCATTGAGTCTGTAGATTGCTTTGGGTAGGATAGTCATTTTCACAATATTGATTTTTCCAGTCCAAGAACATGGTATATCTCTCCATCTGTTTGTATCATCTTTGATTTCTTTCATCAGTGTCTTTTAGTGTCCTGTATACAGGTCTTTCGTCTCCCTAGGTAGGTTTATTCCTAGGTATTTTATTCTTTTTGTTGCAATGATAAACGGTAGTGTTTCCTTAATTTCTCTTTCAGATTTTTCATCATTACTATAAAGGAATGCAAGAAATTTCTGTGCATTAATTTTGTATCCTGCAACTTTACCAAATTCATTGATTAGCTCTAGTAGTTTTCTGGTGGCAACTATAGGATTCTCTATGTATAGTATCACGTCATCTGCAAGCAGTGACAGTTTTACTTCTTCTTTTCCAATTTGTATTCCTTTTATTTCTTTTTCTTCTCTGATTGCCGTGGACAGGACTTCCAATACTATGTTGAATAATAGTGGTGAGAGTGAACATCCTTGTCTTGTTCCTGATCTTAGAGGAAATGCTTTCAGTTTTTCACCATTGAGAATGATGTTTGCTGTGGGTTTGTTGTATATGGCCTTTATTATGATGAGGAAGGTTCCCTCTATGTGCACTTTCTGGAGAGTTTTTATCATAAGTGAGCGTTGAATTTTGTCAAAAGCTTTTTCTGTATCTATTGAGATGAACATATGGTTTTTCTTCTTCAATTTGTTAATATGGTGTATCACATTGATTGATTTGCTTATAATGAAGACTCCTTGCATCCCTGGGATAAATCCCACTTGATCATGGTGTATGATCCTTTTAATGTGTTGTTGGATTCTGTTTGCTAGTATTTTGTTGAGCCTTTTTTGTTTTTTTTGCGGTATGCGGGCCTCTCACTGCTATGGCCTCTCCCGTTGTGGAGCACAGGATCCGGACGCGGAGACTCAGCGGCCATGGCTCACAGACCCAGCCATTTCGTGGCATGTGGGATCTTCCTGGACCAGGGCACGAACCCGTGTCCCCTGCATTGGCAGGTGGACTCTCAACCACTGTGCCACCAGGGAAGCCCTGTTGAGGCTTTTGCATCTATATTCATCAGTGATATTGGTCTGTAATTTTCTTTTTTTCTAGTATCTTTGTCTGGTTTTGGTATCACGGTGATGGTGGCCCTAAAGAATGAGTTTTGGAGTGTTCCTTCCTCTGCAGTTTTTTGGAAGAGTTTGAGAAGGATGGGTGTTAGCTCTTCTCTAAATGGTTGATAGAATTCACCTGTGAAGCCATCTGTTCCTGGACTTTTGTTTTTTGGAGGATTTCATTACTTGTGATTGGTCTGTTCATAGTTTCTATTTATTCCTGGTTCAGTCTTGGAAGATTATACCTTTCTAAGAATTTGTCCATTTCTTCCAGGTTGTCCATTTTATTGGCATAGAGTTGCTTGTAGTAGTCTCTTAGGTTGCTTTGTATTTCTGCGGTGTCTGTTGTAACTTCTCCTTTTTCATTTTTAGTTTTGTTGATATGAGTCCTCTCCCTCTTTTTCTTGATGAGTCTGGCTAATGGTTTATCAATTTTCTTTATCTTCTCAAAGAACCAGCTTTTAGTTTTATTGATCTTTGCTATTGTTGTCATTGTTGTCTTTCTATTTCATTTATTTCTGCTCTGATCTTTATGCTTTCTTTCCTTCTGCTAACTTTGCATTTTGTTTGTTCTTCTTTCTCTAGTTCCTTTAGGTGTAAGGTTAGATTGTTTATTTGAGATGTTTGTTGTTTCTTGATGTAGGCTGGTATAGCTATAAACATCCCTCTTAAACTGCTTTTGCTGCATCCCATAGGTTTTAGATCATTGTGTTTTCATTGTCATTTGTCTCTAAGTATTTTTTGATTTCCTCTTTGATTTCTTCAGTGATCTCTTGGTTATTTAGTAATATATTGTTTACCCTCCATGTGTTCGTGTTTTTTATGTTTTTTTCCCTGTAATTCATTTCTGATCTTATAGCATTGTGGTCAGAAAAGATGCTTGATATGATTTCAATTTTCTTAAATTTACTGAGGCTTGATTTGTTACCCAAGATGTGATGTATCCCATGTGCACTTGAGAAGAAAGTGTAATCTGCTGTTTTAGGATGGAATGTCCTATAAATATCAATTAAATCTCTCTGGTCTATTGTGTCATTTAAAGCTTCTGTTTCCTTATTTATTTTCATTTTGGATGATCTGTCCATTGGTGTAAGTGAGGGGTTAATGTCCCCCACTCTTACTGTGTTACTCTTGATTTCCTCTTTTATAGCTGTTAGCAGTTGCCTTATGTATTGAGGTGCTCCTATGTTGGGTGCATATATATTTATAATTGGTATAGCTTCTTCTTGGATTGATCCCTTGATTATTATGTAGTATCCTTCCTTGTCTCTTGTAACATTCTTTATTTTATAGTCTATTTATCTGATATGAATATTGCTACTCCAGCTTTCTTTTGATTACCATTTGCATGGAGTATCTTTTTCCATCCCCCACTTTCAGTCTGTATGTGTCCCTAGGTCTGAAGTGGATCTCTTGTAGACAGCATATATATGGGTCTTGTTTTTGTATCCATTCAGCAAGCCTGTGTCTTTTGGTTGGAGCATTTAATCCATTCACGTTTAAGGTAATTATCGATATGTATGTTCCTATGACTATTTTCTTAATTGTTTTGGGTTTGTTTTTGTAGGTCCTTTTCTTCTCTTGTGTTTCCCACTTAGAGAAGTTCCTTTAGCATTCATTGTAGAGTTGGTCTGGTGGTGCTGAATTCTCTTAGCTTTTGCTTGTCTGTAAAGCTTTTCATTTTTCTATCAAACCTGACTGAGATTCTTGCTGGTAGAGTAGTCTTGGTTGTAGGTTCTTCCCCTTCATCACTTTAAATATGTCCTGCCAGTCCCTTCTAGCTTATAGAGTTTCTGCTGAGAAATCAGCTGTTAACCTTATGGGAGTTCCCTTGTATGTTATTTGTCATTTTTCCCTTGCTGCTTTCAATAATTTTTCTTTGTCTTTAATTTTTGCCAATTTGATTATTATGTGTCTTGGCGTGTTTCTCCTTGGGTTTATCCTGTATGGGACTCTTTGTGCTTCCTGGACTTGGGTGGCTATTTCCTTTCCCATGTTAGGGAAGTTTTTGACTATAATCTCTTCAAATATTTTCTCGGCTCCTTTTTTTCTCTCTTCTCCTTCTGGGACCCCTATAGTGTGAATGTTGTTGTGTTTAATCTTGTGCCAGAGGTCTCTTAGGCTGTCTTCATTTCTTTTCATTCTTTTTTCTTTATTCTGTTCTGTGGCAGTGAATTCCACCATTCTGTCTTCCAGTTCACTTATCCGTTCTTCTGCCTCAGTTATTCTGGTATTGATTCCTTCTAGTGTATTTTTCATTTCAGTTATTGTATTTTTCAATCTGTTTGTTTGTTCTTTAATTCTTTTAGGTCTTTGTCAAACATTTCTTGCATCTTCTCAATCTTTGCCTCCATTCTTTTTCCGAGGTCCTGGATCATCTTCACTATCATTATTCTGAATTCTTTTTCTGGAAGGTTTCCTATCTCTACTTCATTTAGTTGTTTTTCTGGGGTTTTATCTTGTTCCTTCATCTGGTACATAGCCCTCTGCCTTTTCATCTTGTCTATCTTTTTGTGAATGCGGTTTTTGTTCCACAGGCTGCAGGATTGTAGTTCTTCCTTCTGCTGTCTGCCCTCTGCTGGTTGAGGCTATCTAAGAGTCTTGTGCAAGTTTCCTGATGGGAGGGAGTGGTGGTGGGTAGAGCTGGCTGTTGCTCTGGTGGGCAGAGCTCAGTAAAACTTTAATCCACTTGTCTGCTGATAGGTGGGGCTGGGTTCCCACCCTATTGGTTGTTTGGCCTGAGGCGAGCCAACACTGGAACCTGCAGGCTCTTTGGTGGGGCTAATGGCGGCCTCTGGGATGGCTCATGCCAAGGAGTACTTCCCAGAACTTCTGCTGCCAGTGTCCTTGTCCTCACGGTGAGCCACAGCCACCCACTGCCTCTGCAGGATACCCTCCAACACTAGCAGGTAGGTCTGGTTTAGTCTCTCCTGTGGTCACTGCTCCTTCCCCTTGGTCCCGATGTGCACACTACTTTGTGTGTGCCCTCCAAGAGTGGAGTCTCTGTTTCCCCCAGCCCTGTCAGAGTTTTGCAATCAAATCTCGCTAGCCTTCAATGTCTGATTCTCTAGGAATTCCTCCTCCCATTGGCAGACCCCCTGGTTTGGAAGCCTGACGTGGGGCTCAGAACCTTCACTCCAGTGGGTGGACTTCTGTGGTATAAGTGTTCTCCGGTCTGTGAGTCACCCACCCAGCAGTTATGGGATTTTGTTTTATTGTGATTGTGCCCCTTGTACTGTCTCATTGTGGCTTCTCCTTTGTCTTTGCATATGGGGTATCTTTTTTGGTGAGTTCCAGTGTGTTCCTGTTGATGACTGTTCAGCAGTTAGTTGTGAGTCTCATGTTCTCGCTAGAGGGAGTGAGAGCACGTCCTTCTACTCCCCCATTTTGGTTCAGGCTCCAAAATTACCCTTTTAAAGAAATATTTTAAGATTATAAAAATACCTTTTTTTAGATTAATTAATTTATTGAAGCTGCTCTGGGTCTTAGTTGCAGCACGCAGGATCTTTGTTATGGCACGCGGGATCTTTTCGTTGCGGCATGTGGCCTCTTTAGTTGCGGCACATGGCTTCTTCGTTGTGGCATGCGGGCTTATTAGTTGTGGCATGTGAACTCTTAGTTGCGGCATCCATGTGGGATCTAGTTCCCCGACCAGGGAATTATCTCAGGCCTCCTGTGTTGGGGAGTGTGAAGTCTTATCCACTGGACCATCAGGGAAGTCCCAAAAGTACCTTGGAGCAAAGGATAATTTTAGATTTATTACAGTAAAGTTGCGAAGTTAGCATTTCCATCATTTCTCTCTTATTTGCTGTGGTACATTTGTCAAAACTGGGAAACTGAGGCTGGTACATTACTATTAACTAAGTTCCAGACTTCATTTGGATTTCACCTGCTTTATCATTAATGTCCTCTTTCTGTTCCAAGATTGAATCTAGGGTGCCATGTTGTATTAAGTTGTCCTGTCTCCTTAAGTCTCCTCTGCTCTGTGACAGTTTCTCAGTCTGTTTTTGTATTCATGACCCTGACAGGGTCCTAGTCAGATATCACGTAGACTCTTCCTCAGTCTGGGTTTTTTTCCTGATATTTAACTCATGATTTAATTGAGTTGTGAACATTTGGAAAAAAATACTGCAGAGGTGGAGTGCCCTTTTTAATTCATTTTAGTGGGTACATAATAACCTTTTGACATCACTGGTGATGTTCACCTTCATTACTTATGTTAATGTTTTCCAGGTTTCTCTACTGTAAAGTTGTTATTTTCCCCTTTCCTGACTCTCTTCTTTGGAAGCCAGTTACTAAATCTAGCTCACCTTGAAAGTGGGGAGGCAAGGATTAAGCTCCATCTCTTAGGGGGAGGAGTATCTGCTTATATAATTTGAAACTCTTCTGTAAAGAAGATTTGTCTCTTCTTTTCCATGATGTATTTATTAAATCATTTATTCAGATCAGTATGGACTCATGCATATTTTTTTATACTTTACCACTTTTTTCCCCATTTATATAAAGTAAGTTATTACCCCCACCAATTGATGTTTGCCTTCATGAAAGGCTGAATATTCAGCCTCTAGGTTGCTATCCAAATTTAAGTTAAATCACCATGAAAATAAGATAACATAAGAAAGAAGACTACATGAAATTACCTATTTGGACTTTAAATGGTCAAAATATACATCTTAAAAAAGGAAACTACAGCTTTTTTATTAGGTTGGCATATACCAGGGCAGATAAGGTATTTGTTGAAGTACTTAGATTACCATTTTTCAGTTGTCTATCTCTGGTGATTTTCATGAAATATATAAACCATACCTGTAGTAAATAAAGATGGCTTACTTATGAGTTCAGTGCTTTAAATAAACTCTAGTGCAGCCAAGCCTCTTTATATATATTTAAAGATAGAAATATTAAACAATTATAGAGAAATACCATACTAAAAATAGTTTCTTGCCTTTATATAGGTGTCTGATCAATTAATAGCTAATATCCTTGAAAAAATAAGAATCTGACGATATTAGTATTTACATTTGGTTTAAGAATAGATTTATGAACCAGTTTTGAGCAACACTGATCAAAGAGTTTTGCTCAGTTTGTTAGTTTTTAGTTTTAGGACAAAAATCTCTGCGAGGCAAATATGCTGGTATATTTGGAAAGATACCTAAATCTGGAATTAAATGCCACCTATAATACTTAATGCTGAGCTCTCTCAGATAAGTCATTTAAACCCTTAGAGACTTAATGGTCTCGTGTAAAATTGGAATAATAATAGAAATACTTCCTTACTCTATACAGTTGTTATAAGGATTACATCAGAATGGTAAAGTACTATGCAAAGAAATGTGTTAATGATTTTTATTATTAATTAAAGTCTGGGTACCCTGGGATTCAAATTCTATGAAAATAGTCCAAAACTCAGTAATACTTGTTTTTCAGCAGTTAAAAGATAGTTAAGTAAGCTTGCCAATTCGCATGATAGCATATGTCTTTAAATGTTACTAAATTCTAGTGCATCATTTAATTACTAATAATGCATATCAAGGCACGTAAAGACTTTTTATAGTCATTAGATTCATAACTAATAATTTTAAAATGAAACTTTTTCTCTAGTTAATGAAAGTCATATTGTGGTACAAGCACTGAGGCTTAATACAATGTCAAAGTTTACATTTGCTGATTGCACTCGGTTTGATGCACTGATTAAAGATGTGTTTCCTGGAATTGACTTTAAAGAAGTAGAATATGATGAACTGAATGCTGCATTAAAGCAAGTCTTTGAGGAGGCCAACTATGAAATCATATCCAATCAGGTAACTGTCAAGAATACTTCATAATATATTGATCCTTTCTCCTAGTTAATTCTTTATTAACTATCTTTATCTTTTATCTTTCAACTTATCTTTCATCTTTCAACTTAAATCTTACTCACTCATGAAAGCCTTCCCTAATTTTCAAGTCCAAATTAGGTCCCCTTGCTATGTGCTTTCCTTACCTTTGTTGTATATACATATTTAATGTTAAGTTGCACACTTGATTAATATTTGATTAATATTAATATTTGATTCTCCCCCACCAGATAGTAGTCTCCATGAAAGGTGGGATCCATGTCTGTTTTACCATTTTATTCCTAGTGCCTGTTACAGAGCCTGGCATGTAATAGATCCATCATATGTGTCTTTGATAGTTGATTATGTATGATTTAGTTTAACTTTGACAATTTCTTAGGAGAACTTCACTTTCGTAGGTCTTTTTATGTAGCACAAATACATGTTCAAAATGAATACTTTTTCCTCAGGGGTATAAATGAATGAATGAATTAGCAAAGTGAATAAAATATTTAGTATATTTTATTTGAATGAATGAGTGAGTGAAGACAATAGTGAACATATTGTATTGTCAACTTGGAAAGCATACTTCTTTTTTTTAAAGAAATATGAATTTAAAGATCATGTTGTAAATATATTCAGATTTGTTTAGTAATTCTTTTATTTAAGGCTTTATCTTCCACTGAAGAAATAAAAGGCTTAATTTATGTTTGAAATAGAACAACTGTTGTCGAATGAGAGTAGAACTGTGTTTGATTGTACACTATAAATCATATATGAACATGTTTCTTTTCTACTAGATCAAGAAGGCTTTAGAATTGTATGAACAATTACGCCAGAGGATGGGAGTTGTTATTGTTGGTCCAAGTGGTGCTGGAAAATCAACTCTTTGGAGAATGTTAAGGGCAGCACTTTGTAAAATTGGCAAAGTGGTAAAACAATATACCATGAATCCCAAAGCTATGCCTAGACATCAATTATTAGGCCATATTGACATGGATACAAGGGAATGGTCTGATGGTGTTTTGACAAATAGTGCTCGCCAAGTAGTTCGAGAACCTCAAGGTTGGTCTCTATTGTGTGATTTATTGATTTATTTAATAATTTTTAGAGGATGATAGAGGTTGTCTATAATGCTATCCTTTTCAAGTCTTATACATGACCATAAACTGCCGTATGGTGATCTACTTTGATATTTTACTTTGGAGGGGTGAAGACATGCTATCATTTTTACCTGTTATTCCATAGCAACTTTTATTATAATAGAAAGAGTAATCTGGGTGAAATGTAGTTTACAGCTAGATTAATCTACTGAATAAAATAATATCTTTGATTGCTGAACTGATATTATAATACCTCATAAATAAGCAAGATAAGTTTTTATTTAGGATTAAAATTGGTATGTGTGTCTGAACTTATCAGTTTGAATACAGTGCTTTCAATAATTTTGAAAATTTGAGTCATAAAATAGTAGACTTTCTGGTCTAAATTTTTTGGCTTGGTGTTTAACAGAATTCTTGGTCAGACTCCCTACTTTTTGTTAGATCATAATTTAATTAATAGTTGTTTTCCTAAGCCAGTGAATGAAAGGTTTAGAATGTCTTAAGACATTGGAAGGAATTTTCAGTGTATAGTGTCTTCATTTTCAATGTAGTTGATATTATCACACTAAATAAAAACCAGATATACCTGTTTCTCCCACTTTTATGGGGGATATTTTCTTCTTTGAATTGTTTCAAAGGTCCAAGAACAACTTGAAACCACTTTCGTCTTAGGAAATATATGTTAAAAACAGTTTGTTTTGGAAAGACTTGTGTACTCAACTTGTTCACTGCTTCTCCCCTCTGAAGTCACCTTTTTATATATCAAAGAAATTTGGTGGTGGTGTATTTTTTAGTTCTCATGTAGGACACTAAGGAGTAGGTTTCTCATATTTTCTAAAAGTGCTATTACGCAGCAAGCATTCATACATTCTAATGACATGGTAGAAGACAAAAGTCTAAGGAATATCTCACAAGCTTGTGGAAATAGAAATACCTAGGTCTTGCAAACCATGTTTTCTTTTACTGAGAATCCAGTTCTGTATGTTCATAGATCAATAGAGCCTTATTACAGGGTATATAACTGGGTCTCTGACCAGCTGAGCCAGGATTGCCCATGGGTTCTCCACACATTTGTATTGTGTTAATTCACATGAAAAATTTCAACTTGTTCAACTTTTTGTTCTTTATATTTGGCTTCAGAAGTATAAAATAATATGGAAATTACTTCTAAAGAATAAGTGATAATTATTTTCTTCTTTATTTTTAATTATTATCATTGCATTTATTTTTATCTCTACTTTTTTTGTTTGAAAATAGATGTCAGCTCATGGATAATCTGTGATGGTGATATTGACCCTGAATGGATAGAATCTCTGAATTCTGTTCTGGATGATAATCGATTACTCACTATGCCCAGTGGAGAAAGGATTCAGTTTGGCCCAAATGTTAACTTTGTATTTGAAACTCATGATTTAAGTTGTGCCTCACCAGCCACAATATCTAGAATGGGAATGATCTTTCTTAGGTGAGAGCATTTGCATACACTGTATTAGAATATTCTTCAATTATTATTTTGGTTTTACAGCTAAGTGAAATAAGTAATGTATGGGTAATGTGTGAATATTTGTTTTCCTCATTCTTATTAACTTCTTTTTGTTTGTTAGGTTTTAATTCATTCAGAGAGTTCCTGTTTATTGCAGTTGAATTATTTCAGCAGTGTAGTTGTATCACAATTACTAAATAATTATTTTTTGTTTACTTAAATGAAACAGCAAGTATTTGTTTTCTTCTTTTTTCTATAACTTTTATTTAAATATTATGATTGAGTTCAGAGAAGTTTTACAAATTGGAAACTTCTTTACTTAATATTTTCTTTCTTCAGTGTATTTGGAAGAAGCTTGAAGAGCAAAAATAAATAACAAACTGATTTTAGATTTCATATACAGTAGTCACATACTAAAACATGGATATTTGAGCCAGTTTCTTCCCAAAATGAGTAATTAGAAAGTTTTCTTTTACCTTTTGAATTTATGTTTTAGAATTTCATATTTATCTGTCTATATAAAGTTCTCTACTCTTTTAGAATCATTTGAAACCATTTTCGATGTTATATGACACATGGTAGGGTTATCAAGTTCATTCAGATTGTTTCCAAAATTATTTAATTGCTTACTTCTTTGATAGTATTATAGGAAACATTTATATTAAACTAGCCATAAACTCCCAATTAATATTTTGAGGTATTATTTAAAAAATAATACAGCATTGGGTTTATAGCTTTTATAGCAGTATCTCACACAATTTATCTTATTTATTCAATGTATTCTTATAATCTTGTGAGAAAAATAGGATAAAAGGGATGTTTATCACTAAATTTTAAAATATTTATTGAATGCCCATTACCTATATGATGTTAAGTTAGGCATTTTAGGAGAGACAGCAAGAAAGGAGTAAAGCTAACAGTTATGAAGGGCTTATATTTATGAAGAGCTTGTCTTTATGGAGCATACGTTCACAAAGGAGATAATATAAATATAACAGCAATTATAAGCTAGAATATAAATGAAATAAGGGGTAAGTAGAATGCCATATTGTAGAGCAATATGCCTGTATAGCTGCATGTTGCTGTAGAGGATTTGAACATTGTTGGTGAACCAGATATTGTTTGTGAGAGGCATAATGAATATATATGATTTCATGTAAAATACAAAAACATATTAATTATTTTTAGTTGCCTTTTGATTAGATTGTACCTTAGTTTTAGGTTTTATTCATTTCTTCAGCAGATATTTGCACTTGCTATGCAATAGGCCAAATGAAGACCTTTTAATAATGAAAGCGAATGCTATTAATTATGCTGGGATAACTGATATAAATCAAGATTGTCTTAGACAAACCAAGACATGTAGTTGCCATGGGCACTGAGGAGATACTGTGACAACAAAGTCTTTATTCTGAAGGAGTTTAGCATCTTTGCTTTGTCTGTTTTGAGCTTATCAAATGTAATTTAAATATTTACCTTTGATCTTTTCATTTTTTCTTTTGCTTATTAAACTGGATAGAAATATGGGAGGAGAAATTCAGGGACTCAGTATTTACTCGTGTTGCTATGAAACACTGGTAGAAGATGGGAAAAATGATAAAATTGTGAGCCCTTGTAACTTCTAAAATTATTAATTATGAGTTGTTTTTACTATAATTTTTATAAATATGCAACATATAATTTTGAATAAGATGTCTATATTATGTTTAATTTCAATCATTGGTTGTTACTCATATAATTAAATGATTTGCTAAAAAAATTATATTTTACTTTAGGATGATCTTCTAGTTTCAGTAGTGGCATGGGAATTTAGGTGTTTGGCTTTTTTGGGGACAGAAAAAGAAAAAGTACTTTTAAAGATCTGCATTAAGATGCAGTGCAGCTTGAAGTTTAATGTGCATTTGAATCACCCAGGGATATTGTTAAAGTGAAGATTTTGCTTCATTAAGTCTGGGGTGGGACTTGGGATTCTGTAGACCACACTTTGGATAGGAAGGGTTTAGACCACTTTTTGGCTAACTTGTAGTTGTGTAATTCTGCTTTAATCTATACTTATAATGATATAGATGAAATTTATTTGCTTTATTTTATAGAAAATGACATATATATAATATATATATACCTGTATATGTGTATATATGTAGAAGTAATGTATACACACAATATGTATATATATGTAGAAGTAATATATACACATATACATATACGGAAGTAAATAAAGTGAATTCTCACATACTATCAGACAGAGTACATGTGTAGAATGTTTACTGGAGCAGAAATTTATTTTGAAAGTAAATTCACAATTTCTTTCTAACTAGTTTCTTACATGTTTGTTAATGTGTTTCAGTGATGAAGAGACAGATCTTAATTCTCTGATAAAATCTTGGTTGAGGAACCAGCCTCCTAAATATAGAAATAATCTTGAAAACTGGATTGGGGATTATTTTGAAAAGGCTTTACAATGGGTTCTAAAGCAGGTAAGATAATTATAATATTTCATAATTATTTAGGCAAGAAGTATAATGATTGAGTGTTGCTTACATTTAACTGCTTTTTAGTATAAGAGCTCTGACAGAATATGAGGGTGGAGTGAGGGGTAGATGTCTTCATTGCTGTCCCACTGTATTTCATGGTATAACTTTTTATTGTGTTAGTCTTAAAACACTTTAATTCTTCCATCCACGATAGCTTGCACTGCTTGCCTAAAAATCTTGAACATTGGAATGCCTTTCTAAGTTTTACTGGCAAACCCATCTTGCTGTCACATTTTACTGTGTCAATAAATACCTGCATATATGTCATGCTAAAAATAATGACAAGTTAATACTAAAGTAGGGAAAGAATGGTGAGTTATTTATAACATTATTAAAACATTTGTTTATTCAACAAAAATTTATTGAATATCTAATAGATGCCCTAGACAAGACTTTGTGAGGTGAACATTAACAGGACAATCACTATCCCTGCGAAGGGTTTGTCTCATGGAGGAAAATGACATGTAAAAAGATAATCACAATATAACAGGATGAAGAGAGTATTGCTGCCTTCTAGGAGAATTTTAAAAAAGGAGATCACATTTAATTTTGAATTTGAAGCATGAATAGAAGTTTAGCGTGCAAAGAAGACAATTTTCATGTATCTACATGATTTTTTCAAATTTTCTTGGTTTTTCTTTTATGTCATTGCTTTTATAAAAAACATGAACATATAAAAATAGAGGAAATAAATAGCAATGAGGATTTTTTTTTAAGTATCCGATTATTAATCTGAACTTGATTTAGAGGTCAGTACTTGGGGTTGAACAAATCATGTAGAGAAATGGCAATCTCACGTTAGTTTTCTAAACTTTTTTTGTAAGGATGAATGATGGAGGAGTAGGGATTTGGGAGGAAATGATGCAAATGAGATAGGTTTTCCTGGAGACTTCAGGGAAGAACCACTCCCACCAGCCCTCAGTTTGACTGAGCTGTCTACCTCTTTGTGCTTCTGCAGCAATGTACTGTGTCCTTCAACTATATTATAATTGCTTTCATTCAACTATAAGCACCTTGAGGGCAAGGACTAAGCCTGTTATAGTCCTTGTTGTATCCCCAGAACCAAAGTTTGTTAATAACAGAGTAGTGAATCAGAGTATATGAGCTTAATTAAACACCTGATGCCTATGTTTGTAGCACCTGTTCAATAGGTGTGTTGTTATTTCATTCATATAAAACATACAGAGCCTAACAGGACTCTCCAATGCAAATACCTTGAGGTCATTTACTTGCATGCTGTTAGTGTTAGAATGAGAAATATAATACTAGATAGAATGTATTTTAAAAAAGGGGTTTGTGACTATAGAAATGATAACAGGATAAGACTATTAAACCATAGAGTGGATACCAAAGATTCAGTTAGAAAATAAACTAATTCTGTTCTGAGGTCAGTTCCCTGTTATTTTTTGAATTTTTTTTTATGTGTTGAGTGTTCCTTCTTTCTTTATTCTGTGCTTTGTTCACCATGTTCAGATTCTGAGAGATATACTATAATGAATGCTCTAGTCAAGTGCTGATTTTATTTATAACTAGAGCTTTACTTTCTTGTATTTAGCAAATCAGGCAATCTAGAAGAAAATATGTACGTTTCCTTTATCTTGCCTTTAAAGCCTAGAACTCTTAGTATGGCCTAAGCCATTGGATTTCTACTCATCTCCTCCCTTTTTCCCATTTTTCCACCTATTTCTCCATTCTTTGAAAAATATTTATTATGCAGGCAGAGTGCTTTTTTAAAAAAATTTAAATTGGGTCGTTTTATTCTCTTAACGTTTAAAGGCACTGAAAATAAAATTTGCACTCCTTACCACGGCCTGTACAATTGCACATACCCTGGCCCTTGCCTACCTTTCTGACTTGAACCGCTCTTCCTTTGCTTACTCAGGCATAAGCGTCTTTTAAGTCCTTAACTACGCCAGTGGCTTACCATTGCATATGCTGTGTTCTCTGCATGTCAGATAGATCTCATTCTTTTAATGTTAGCTTAAATGTCACCTTTTTCAAAGAGACCTTGAGCCCGCAATCTGAGTTATCCTTTCTCAGAATACACTCTTCCTCTGCTCTATAGCTTCTGCCACAATGTATTAACCATCTCCTCTACTAGACTTGACTTCCATTAAGACAATTGCTCTGTTTAATTCACCTTTTAAAAAAATACCTAGCACCATATACAGATCCTAATGCATAATTGGCTCTCAGCAAATACTTAGAGAAAGAATGAGAACGCTTTCCTCTTCTAACTCCCTGGCAGTTACACAGGGCCCCAAAGGCCCACAGATCAAAATCATGTACATCACCAGAGTCCAAAAGTTTCATTTTAAAATTCTGTGTAGAGAAAAAGTTCCAAATTGTTTTTAAGCCTGCTTTTACTTTTCTTTCTTGTCCAGAGCCATTAATCTAGCCCTTGCCTCTAGCTTCTTTTCTATCAGCAAGAAGAAATGAGGGACTATTACTTTTAGACCAATGCTCATTGATTTACCTTATTTTTTAAAATATTCTTCAGGTTTAGGAAGTAAACAAACAGTGTATCTATTTGAGGAATCCAGCACTTTCAGCTAGAAATACACAATTGTGTTTTTATGATTACTTTTTATTTTCAAAGTTTATGTATATAAATTGAAATCTAAACATTCTATAACTTGAGTAGGGGGATTAATTTAAAGATGATCCTTGAAAAGATAAGTAAACATCAATCTGTGTATGGTTCTAATTTACTGGTTAATATTTACCTTTTGTCTGTAACATGGATTTCAATCAACAGAATGACTATGTGGTAGAAACAAGTTTGGTTGGGACTGTGATGAATGGTTTATCACATCTCCATGGATGCAGAGATCATGATCAATTTATTATTAATCTCATAAGGGGGCTGGGTGGAAATCTGAACATGAAGTCACGTCTGGAATTCACCAAAGAGGTAATGCACATTTAAAGCCTATGTTTAGTCAACATTTTTTGTCAATTTTCATTGATCCTTGGTATAGAACTTTAAAATTTTGAAATTATGCATTTAATACAATAATAATGCATTTATATACAGATCTTCCTCGAATTATGATGGAGTTACATCCAGATAAACCCATCATAAGTTGAAAATATCCTAAGTCGAAAATGCATTTACTACACCTAACCTATCAAATATCATAACTTAGTCTAGCCTGTCTTAAAGTGCTCAGAACACATACATGAGACTACACTTGGGCAAAATCCTCTAACACAAAGCCTATTTTATAATAAAGTGTCAAATAGAATGTAATTTCTTGACTGTTATACAGAAAGTGAAAAATAGTATGGTTGTAAGCATATCAGTTGTTTACCCTGGTGATTTTGTGGCTGACTGCCCGAGCTGCAGTTTGCTGCCACTCACTGCCACTGCCCACCATCACAGGAAGGTATCTTACCACATTATCGCTAGCCTGGGAAAAGATCAAAATTCAAAGTACGGTGTTTACTGAATTCATATCACTTTCGCCCTATTGTAAACTTGGAAAATCTTTAAGTCGAGCCATTGTAAGTTGAGGACCGTCTGTATAAGTACATAGGTACATGTATACTTATTTTCTCCTTTGATTGAAGTAGTTTGTGATATTTTATGATATTAAAATTTTATAAAATATTTAATAGGCTAAAGTTCTGACTATACCTTTTTTGTTAGATATTTTTGATACTTAGCTATGTAAATAAATATAATTATTTTATTCATTTTTAATCTTAAAATAACATATTTTTAATCATTTTTTTTAACCAGAAGAGTTTTAGCAGTTAGGAATGCTTGGATGGAGTAATCATTATAAATCTTTTCTTTATTAAATGCAAAGGTATATTTCAGCCACGTTTATAAAACTAAATTTTACATATTAAGGAATTTCTTCCTATTGGCCTCTGTTGAAATACTTGAACACATATTCCTTTGGGTTGGCTCCAACATTATGTTCTGCATTTTTATCACTTTGTTTCATTGATATCACCATTTATTGCTTTCTCTGTTCTGTTTTTCTTTCCATGGCTGTTCTGTTGCCTCTGTTACCAGATGCTTCTCATTGCTACCACTCAATGTCATATTATATGCTGCTTTTAAGCAGACATTTTATTGCCAAAGTTTAGAATAAAGCTGTTGAAGAGTGGCATTAGGGGCTAACTCTCTGCTGTGTATCTGTGCAGATAACAGTTTTTTGTGTAAGAAAGAAGAACAAGTTGAGAGCAGTGGTGGTGACAGTGGAATGTTCAGTACCAAAATGTACTGGAAATTAAAGGTCTAGGAGTCCTACATTGTACAATTTGTAATTTAGTGTTCATAAGAATTCAATTAAAAGTTGAATATATTTATACAACATATGTGTGAACCAGATGACTTTTATTTGCTTAAATGATCATTCAGAGAGTAATATTTCAGATAAAATGTTACTATAATTATTAAGGATATTAGGTGAGTTTAGTGCATGTGAACTTTTTTATTTTTAAAGTAAGATGATTCTCTTTGGAGGATTTACTTTAAAGAATTAAAATTTCACATACTCTGTTTGGAGCACTGTATATGAAAACCTATCACAACTTTTTCCTCTTAAGGTTTTTAATTGGGCACGAGTATCTCCTCCGGACCCTCACAAACCAATGGACACCTACTATGACTTGAGTAGAGGACGATTAGCATCTTATGTGCTGAAGAAGCCAGAAAACTTGTCTGCTGATGATTTCAGTAATAGCCAAACTCTTCCAGTCATTCAGACTCCTGACATGCAACGAGGTCTAGATTATTTCAAACCTTGGTTAAGTTCTGATACTAAACAGCCATTTATTCTTGTCGGACCAGAAGGATGTGGCAAAGGGTAAGAGGAGAAAAATGTTAATCGAGGTGCATATTGTGGATTTATGCTTCTCTCCTGTTTTAAAATGATTTAACAGCTTTTGTTACCTTTTTTTTGGTTAAAGTAGCATTTACATTTTCATGAAGGACTCTTTATTGTCACTACTTGTAAAGATAATATGACTATAGAGAAAAATATGTCCTTTTTTTCTGCCGAGTTATGTGTTTTCCAATGGAATTAGAAGAAGATGCTCTTAAAAAGAATCTGTGCGTACAATCATAAAAAATGAATACCTGATGTACTCGCAAACTACTATATGCTGTAGTTATAAAAAATGAATCTTGAAGTTAGCTATTTAAAAATAGCTTTTAATTCAGTGGAATTCAACCTATTTTTAGTGCCTCCTGAGTGTAGTTTTTTGGAAATAAAGGAAATATGGATTATTATTTTCACATTTCTAGTAATAATTAAACAATTCTGTAAAGTCATAGTAATTTTTTTTTAACTTGGAGGACTTAATATTTTAAAATCTTTCCTTCAACTGTGGGGAAACAATACTTTTTATGTGTACTTTTTCAAACTGAATTATTTCTGTGAACTGTGATTTTTTTTTTTTTTTTGCTGAAAGAGTCCCAAGAATGCCTTAAAATATGAATTAATTCTTTTTCCACTCTAAAAATTAGAAAGCTTACCTTCATAGCTATGGATAGTTATGGAAACCATATCTATTTTTACCACTTTTCCCTTAAACATCATATGTAATTTAGAAACTAAAATATTTAAAAATAGAAATTTTGTATTGAATATAGAAAGTATTTTATTGGTTGCATTTGTGAAGTCAAATGTTTTATATCTTTCTCAGGATGCTGCTCAGGTATGCCTTTTCCCAACTCCGGTCCACTCAAATTGCTACAGTTCACTGTAGTGCGCAAACTACTTCTCGGCATCTCCTGCAGAAACTGAGCCAGACTTGCATGGTAATCAGTACTAACACTGGTCGAGTGTATAGACCAAAAGACTGTGAGAGACTTGTTCTGTACTTAAAAGATATCAACCTACCCAAGCTTGATAAATGGGGGACCAGTACTTTGGTAGCTTTCCTGCAGCAGGTGGGTCTTATCACTTGAAGTGTTTTAATATAATTGGAAACAATTTAATTTCATTAACTTTTCTTGTAGATAGAAAATCTGCTTTCCATTTTAGGGCTAGTTTTATCTAGCATGTGTCATGGACATTAAACTCTTGAAGCATCTCACACTTGTTCCAGGGCTACTTTCTTTGATCTTCCTCCATCTAAAGATTAGTATTACATCAAGATGATATATGACAGAAAGAGTAAAAACAACCTTTACCCTACACCATTTACCTACCCTTTATTCCTAAAAAATGGAGAAAAGCAGAAGCTGGGGATGGTGCTGGAGCTGGGGAAGTTTTTGCTTCATTCTTTTAGGTATGCATTCTTCTGAGAGCAGTTAGACTTCCTCAGTCATGCTTCAGTCACTGTGGAAGATTTTTTTTCTTTATGTGATTTACATCACATTAGAAACTCTAAATTCTAAATTAGAGCTTAATATACTCATTTTGGTTCACATTTTGCTTTTCTATATAACTGAAGAATATAATAAAATATTTATAGAAAAAATATTATCCTTATATTTCTCCTGATTTCTTTCACTTTTTTTTTTTTTTTGCCATACGTGGGCCTCTCACCGCTGTGGCCTCTCCCGTTGCGGAGCACAGGCTTCGGACAGGGGGCGCAGGCCCAGCGGCCATGGCTCACGGGCCCAGCTGCTCCGCGGCATGTGGGATCTTCCCGGAACAGGGCACGAACCCGTGTCCCCTGCATCGGCAGGTGGACTCTCAACCGCTGCACCACCAGGGAAGCCCTCTTTCACTTTTTTTTTTTTGATAATTGCTGGTGGATTTATACTATCACCTGGATTTTAACATTTATTTGAAAAGCATTTTAAAAATGAGGATAATTCAGCTAACATTAATTGAACACAGAGTCTTTAAAAACAAAATTTTTATTGGAGTATAGTTGATTTACAATGTTGTGTTAGTTTCTGCTGTACAGCAAAGTGAATCAGATATACCTATACATATATCTACTCTTTTTTAGATTCTTTTCCCATATAGGTCATTATAGAGTATTGAGTAGAGTTCCCTGTGCTATACAGTAGGTCCTTATTAGTTATCTATTTTATACATAGTAGTGTGTATATGTTGATCCCAATCTCCCAGTTTGTCTTCCCCCCATTTCCCAGTAACCATAATCCTCTGATGATGATTGCATTTGGAAACAATTGAATTTTATGCAAAATATATCATGATTAGAAAATCTTAAGCATAAAACACTTAAATATATTTATTTTCAAATAGGTATTGACATATCAAGGATTTTATGATGAAAATTTGGAATGGGTTGGTTTAGAAAATATTCAAATTGTGGCTTCTGTGTCAGCTGGAGGAAGACTGGGAAGACATAAGCTTACTACCAGATTTACTTCTATTGTTCGTCTTTGTGCTGTAGAGTACGTATCATTGTATTAAAAGATTTTTTTGACTTAGGGAGACATACATTGCATTTTATGAAAGGTATATATTAATGGTATTACTTCAAAATGTAGAATATAAAAATAGTCAAACTTAAGCTCTGATGTTAGTTTTTTCCTATCCTTCCTAAACTGTAGGCAGTAATTTAGGGTGATGAAGGCTTTAATCAATGCTTGTTATATATTAGAAACAAAACAACTGCTTTGTATTGTCTCTAAATGTCAATCTCAGGAATCTGAACGGTGGGTTTTAGATTTAAATGTTTTATGGGTTATTTAAAGCAAAAATACAATCAAATTTTATGTAGATAACTAAAAAGAGAATTTAAATTTTAACAAAGTAGAGTTAGGTCATTTAGTGGCTTATAATATTAATCATAACATACCCATCCATCTCCATGGTCCATAATTGTTACATGGACTCGAATTTTATGACGCTAGGTCCTCTATTTTGCCTTACAAAATCTTGTTTTTGTGTTTTCATGCTAAACTGCCCCCGTCTATTAACATTCTTCTTTTAGAAATGTTACAGCAACCAATTAAGCTGTACTGAAATAGATTTTGCTTAGGGAGAAACAGGTTGATTTTATTTGTTGTTTTCTACTTCTGTAGTTCTAAGGTGGATTACTGTTCTTTGTACAGACTATACTTAATTCAAAATACTTTTTCTTAAGCAGAATTTTCCTTTGGCCCTTTCTAAAGATCAGTGGTCTTTTAAACAATTATGTTTTTAAGTAATTTCATTGGAATCCTCTATTAGAATCCTTAGTATTTGAAAACAGATAATTAGGGATCTGATTTAGTTGAAGTAACAATAGGGTCTGTGAGCCTGGCCTTAGCCGTTGAGTAAACCTTGGAGGTATTTAGGCCTTACAATTTGAAAACCACACAGTTTGAAAACCATTGCTATAACTTAACATTAAAATAATAATTTAGGGGACTTCCCTGGTGGTCCAGTGGTTAAGACTTCGCCTTCCAATGCAGGGGGTGCAGGTTCGATCCCTGGTCAGGGAGCTAAGATCCCACATGCCTCGTGGCCAAAAAACCAAAACATAAAACAGAAGCAATATTGTAACAAGTTCAATAAAGACTTCAAATATGGTCCACATCTAAAAAAGTCTTAAAAGAAATAGTAGTTTAGAATGTTGATTTATTTCAACTTCTTATATGCTTTTTTTTAGTTACCCAGAAAGAGAGCAATTACAGACAATTTATGGAGCATATCTGAAACCAGTTCTACATAAAAATCTGAAGAATCATACTATTTGGGGTTCTTCATCAAAAATTTATCTCTTAGCAGGATCTATGGTACAAGTGTATGAACAGGTATATATTCACTTACATTGTAGTTTTCATGTCTATTGGTATTACTCCCAAAGGGCTACCTTTAATCCTGATTTGTGTTGATGCTCAGGCTTTCTTTTCCTGTCGTTTATTATACTTTTCTACTGGAGAGTGACTCTGTGAGGATAGATGTTTGTGTGTGTGTTATTCATTATTGTATCTTCTGGCATAGTTTCTAATAGACACCCAAAAAGTATTGAATGAATAAATCAGTGGGTAGATGGTCATTCTGCTTTGATTTCAAATTTAGTTTATTTACAGTGGGGTTCATCTTCTTTTCAAAACTAGATCTTTCTCCTGACTTCTGTCAGTTTCTGTCTTTCAGGCTTCAAACCCGAGAGTAGTTCTTGATGTTTATTTCTTTCCTTTTATCTGTGAGGAAATGTCTAAAATATTCTGATAAAGTGGGGTGATACTTGAAAATAGGCATTAAGGATGCAGAAGATATTTATTGAGTACCTTCTCTTTCCAGTGCTAGTCCTAGGGATACAAAGATGACTGAGTCACTATTCCCTAGAAATGCACAGTCTAATGAGGAACCTGATCATATAAATAAACTATTAACACAGGGTAGTAAGTCTATCAATAACAATATGCACCAGTTGTAGAGATAGCATGGAAGAGGGAGTGAATAGCTTTGTTGTGTGTAGTAGATTTTTTTTTAAACATCTTTATTGGAGTATATAATTGCTTTACAATGGTGTGTTAGTTTCTGCTTTATAACAAAGTGAATCAGCTATACATATACATATATCCCCATATCTCCTCTCTCTTGCATCTCCCTCCCACCCTCCGTATCCCACCCCTTTAGGTGGTCACAGAGCACTGAGCTGATCTCCCTGTGCTATGCGGCTGCTTCCCACTAGCTATTTTACATTTGGCAGTGTATATATGTCCATGCCACTCTCTCACTTCGTCCCAGCTTACCCTTCCCCCTCCCCATGTTCTCAAGTCCATTCTTTACGTCTGCATCTTTATTCCTGTCCTGCCCCTAGGTTTTTAAGAACCTTTTTTTTTTTTTTTAGATTCCATATATATGTGTTTGCATATGGTATTTGTTTTTCTCTTTCTGACTTGCTTCACTCTGTATGACAGACTCTAGGTCCATCCACCTCACTACAAATAACTCAATTTCGTTTCTTTTTATGGCTGAGTAATATTCCATTGTATATTTGTGCCACATCTTCTTTATGCATTCATCTGTCGATGGACACTTAGGTTGCTTCCATGTCCTGGCTATTGTAAATTTTAAGAGGAGATGAAATGTGGTCTAAGGTTTGAAAAATAAAGAGAAATTCACAGAGTAGCTGGAGGTGAAAGAGGGTCTTCTTGGGTAAAGGGAATAGCATGTGAAAGTTATGGAAGTGTTTGTGGAGGATGCTTTTTATAGTATTGGAGTAGAAGTGGGGAAAAATAAAGCTATGTTTTTCTAAATTAGTTCAAATGTTAGGCAGTCAAGGCCAGAATAAGAGCAGTAGCTCCATCCGTAGAGAGGAAGGGAGAGGCTCTTCTCTCGTTGGTTATATTATGGCACTTTGATTTGTTAAAAGTTTAATGATTTCTTGAACACAAGATAGCTCTGTGGGTCCCACCATTATAAAATGGGTCTGTCTTACACCCATGAGCACCTTGGAATTATAACTACCATTTTATAAAATTTAGGTTAGCTTTCCTTGAATTCCTTTCTTTAGCAGGGCTTTTTAACCTTTCATTTTATTTTTTTCCATGGACAACCTTTGACAGTTTGTTGAAGTTTATGAACAACCTCTCTTAGATACTGTTTTTAAATGCATAAAATATAGAATACAAGATAACTGAGGAAATAAGTAATATTGAAATACAGTTCCAGCCACTGGTAGAAATTGACATTCCTATGAATTTAAGGTGACTGAAAAATTTATAGCATGATTATATATTTAAGAGAGTAGACAGATCTTTTACTATATTTTTTTCAGGTGCGGGCCAAATTTACAGTTGATGATTATAGCCACTATTTCTTTACTCCTTGCATCCTTACCCAGTGGGTTCTTGGCTTATTCAGATATGATTTAGAAGGAGGTAAGTTTTGCTTTTATGATTTCAAATCACTTATCTCTCTTTAGAATATCATACTGTGTGTGTGTGTTTATGCTGTATATGTATATTATATTTGTAATAGATAAATGAGTATTGTAATTATAGTATTTTAAAAATTAAAATGTTAATATTAAATTTAAACATGATATTAGAATTATGATATTTTATTATGCTTCCTCTCCTAAAGTATGATTGTCACTATTAAAACTTGATCTGGAAAAAAATGTAATTGTTATCCTTTGTAGCCAAAGCATGTTTAATATGCTCTTGGGGATTGATATTTTTATTGAACAACTAGAAATAATAGAGTTTAATCCTTTAAAGAATCAAAAAAGTTTACCAACTCATTAACAAAATGAATTTTAACTCTTTTTCCCTTTATTCTATTTATCTGACGCCAAAATAATGGTATGTAGATTCTCATTCTCTATTTCTTTCTAATATTATGTTGAAACAGACCATTTTTAAATCATTTGAATTTTATTATAATTAAAGAAAATTTTGCCTTTTTTAGGATCCTCAAACCATACTCTAGCTTACGTATTAGAAATTGTGGCATATGAAGCGCGGCGCTTATTTCGTGACAAAATTGTTGGTGCAAAGGAACTTCATTTATTTGACAGTATTTTAACATCAGTGTTTCAAGGAGACTGGGGCTCAGATGTACTAGACAATATGGCAGGTAATATAGTTACAGAGTTTATGTAAATATATAAAAGTTATGAGCACTTTCAGTTTTTTTCTTACTGATAGCATGATTTCATATATCTAAACAAATGAAAACTTTGGATAATTTATATATGTATTACTGAATCACTTTGCTGTAGAGTAGAAATTAACACAGCATTTTAAATCAACTATACTTCAGTAAAATTAATTAAAACAAAAACGCTAAGACTTTGGAAATTTTAATGTTTTTACCGTAAGAGGCTGCTCTGTCTTCTTTGCTAGATTTCAATAATTATGTTCCAAACAAAATATGATGACGATAATTGTTTTCTTGGAAACGGTTGTTCAGACCGTAATGTTTAACATTTGCAATTCAAAACTGTATTTCCTGAAGGACTTTTACTAATAAAAATAGCCATATATGTGTGATATTTAAAGATCATAGTGAAAATCCATATTTGATTATAATGAACTTTCGCTTGAGAAAGTGACTCATTCCTGTCACTACTCATAATGTCATTAGCACAGAACTCCTTATGTACCCTCTTATCAGCTTCACCCATTATTATGATAAACAAAGCATAGCACCAGTCAAAGGAGCTATGTTGCATTTGCAACTATTGCTGCTTAATGACCAATTTGCATTATGAAATGCTGTGGGAGTGATGCATATAAAATGAAAATCAACATGTTGAAAAGGCCTTTGACAGAGGATGACTGTAATATGGAACTCTTTCCTAATAAAACTGCTTTCAAGCTACAAAATGAATTTCTATTCTATTAGAGTGTAAGGCAAGCCTTCAAAAATATTTCATATAATACATTATGTTGTATCTTTCTAGATTTGATATTGGTTCCAGGGTCATAATGACGTAAGCCAAGGGGAGTCTTGAAGGTGAAAAGGATACTAAGATTGATAGAAGGAATTTTCTAGGTGCTGCTTGAGTTTTAGAATCAGGAAATAAGTTCAAAAGAACCTAAGACAGGATGAAATGCTGAGAGAAGCCTGTTAATAGTTCAAAGTTGGCTTGATTTTGAGTGAGGTTTTATGTCATTGTGGCGTGTAGTTTTCATGGCTTAGCATGGAGAGGCTCTTGTTCTAAAATGCTGCCATGTTTCTCAGTCTAAAAATTGAGTTAATAGTGTCTCGTCTTGCAAAGTGACATATCCTTTGGGCATTAGATAGTATCAGTGTCTTATCCTAATTCTCTAGAATTTGGTATCTTTTAGAGTCTCCTGTGTAGGACTCAATAATGTTTTTTTCTCAGTATTTTACTTTTTAATGAAGGGTTGCATTTAAAAAAAAATACAGGCTTGATATATGTTAGATCCAGGCAAATATGATTTTCACATAGTAGAATATTAAGAAAAATTATTAAGAAAAATTTTGGATGCTTAAAAATTTTAAGTATCCAAAATTAAAAATTTAATTTTGGATACTGAAAAATAAACTAGATACATTCTTGTGCTCAAGAAATTTGTAATCTAATGGCAGATACAGATGTGAAAGTCCTTGCTTACAATGATAACTATTGCTAATATGTTTAGGTGCCACAAAGATTTATGCAAATAGATGGTTAAACTGGTAAATACAATAGAGCATGAAGTGTTTTACAATTAATATAACTTTTCTGAATATATTTGGGATAAATGTTGGATATTAGGGGTGTAGAAGAGTAGAGACTAATTCCTTTTTGAGGAAGTTACTTTGAAATTTTTTATTTTGAGATAATTGTAGATTCACATACAGTTGTAAGAACTAACAGAGAGAGAACACATGTACTTTTTACTTGTTTTCCTTCAACTCTGGCAAAAATAATATAATATCACAACCAGGATATTGACATTGATACAGTTAAAATGGATCAACTCCTCTTCCATTCCCTGGAAACCACCCATCTTTTCTGTGTTCAATTTTGTCATTTCAACAATCTTATTTTCAATCAGAATAATTCTCTGGAGATATATGCAGGTTCTTGAGTGTTTCAGTAGTTTGTTCCTTTTTATTGCTGAGTAGGTATTATATTTAGACATGCTACCATTTCTTTCACCATTTACTTGTGGAAGGGCATCTGAGTTGTTTTCAGTTTTTGGCTATTAAGAAGAAAGCTGCTGTAGGCATTTATGTGCAGGTTTTTGTGTGGAGATTTTTGTTTCTCTGAGATAAATACTCAGGAATGCAGTTGCAGGGTTGAATGATACTTGTATGCTTAGTTCAAAAAAAAAAACCTGCCACACTGTTGTCTAGAGTAGCTGTATTTCAGTTTACATTTCCATCAGCAATTTACGAGTGATCCAGGTGCTCCACATCCGTGCCAGCATTGGGTGTTGTCAGTATTTTCTTATTTTAGCCATTCTGATAAGTGTGTACTGATAGGTCATATTGGTTTTATTTTGCATCTTGCTGACAGCTAATGAAGTTGAACATCTTTTCATATGATTAATTGTCTTCTGTCTGTCCTCTTCAGTGAAATGTCTCTTTATGTCTTTTGCCCATTTTCTAATTGGATTTTTTTTAATATTGAGTTTTTAGAGTTCTTTCTGTATTTTAGATACTATTCTTTTGTCACATATGTGGTTAGCAACTATATTCTCCCACTGTGTAGCTTGTCTTTTCATCTTCTTAATAGAGTCTTTCACAGATTAAAAAAGGTTTTAATTTTATGAAGCTCAATTTATTAATTTTTCTTTTTAAGGATTTTTTGGTGTCAAGTTTAAGAACTCTGTCTAGTCCTAGATTTTGAAGATTTTCTCCACCTTTTTTTCCTAAATACTTTATAGTTTTATGTTTTAAGTCAGTGGTCCATTTTGAGTGAATTTCTGTGTAAAGAGTGAGACTTAGGTCACGGTTCATTTCTTTGCCTATGGTTATCCACTTGTTCCAGCACCACTTGTTGAATAGGCTACCCTTCTGCCTTGAATTGCTTTTGCACGTTAGTCAAAAATTAATTGTGTAACTCTGTTTCTGGGTTCCTGATTCTGTTCCATTGATGTATATGTCCTTCTGCCAGTACCACACTGAGTTGATTGCTGTAGCTGTATAATAAGTCTTAAAATTCGATTGACTGATTCCTTCTTCTTTAAAATTGTTTTAGCTATTTGCCTTTCCATATAAATTTTAGAATAATCTTGTATATATAAACAATGTTGCTGAGATTGTGGTAGGAATTGTATTAGTTCTGTGTATTGGTTTGGGAAGAATTGACCTCTTTATTATGTTGATTTTTCCAATCCATGAACATAATATATTTGTCCATTTATTTAGATACTCTTTGCTTTTTTTCATCAGTGTTGTATAGTTTTCAGCATAAGTCCTATAAGGTATTTTGTTAGATTAACACCTAAGACTTTAATTTTTTGGAATAATTACAAGAAATCAAACTGTATCTTAAAGGATACAATTAAGTGAAGAAGAGGGGTAGGGCATTCCAGACAAAGGAAAAAGCATATGCAAAGAATCAAAGGTTTGAGAAAACTGGGGTATATATTGGAGTACAGAGGGAGATAAGAGATTCAAGCAGTCAGTGGAGCCAAATTGAAGCAAACTGCAAAGGGCCTTGATTAGGAAAAGTTTTTCTTTTAAGGCAGTGGGAAGCTATATGTGATATTGGAGTGCAGTGGTACTATCAGATTTTGTTTTTGTGTTTGTTACTCTAGTAGCAGTGAGGATATATTTGATGGGGTAAAGGCTTGTAGCAGGGATATGAGGTAAGAGGATGCTGCAATAGTCCAGCTGAGAAATGATGAGACATGAAGATAATGAGTTCAGTTTTATGCATGTGTTTGAATGTTTACAAGCTTTTTGAGTGTCTTTTGGGAACCTACATAAAGTTTATCAGTTCTGTGAGGGCAGAAATTATGTTTGTCTTATTCATTACTTATCTCTAACAGGAAGTACAATGTTTAAATACAGGTCTGTGATAGATAAGTGTTTAATGAATGAATACATGAGTTACATGTCATTAAGCAATTCGAAATATGGGACTAGACTAGAGCTGGGAGACTTGCCTAGAGATACGTAGTGAATCGGTTTTTGGTGTATATTTAGATAGTTGATAATCTAATCCACAGAATAAGATTAAATAATTCCAGGGGAGTATTTAGAATTAAAGCATAATAGGCTGAATTTGGATCCCAGTGAAAATAAAAATATAAGGGATAACACATGCCACAGAGCG
>NW_020838037.1:4586633-4649105 GCF_003676395.1 Aethalodelphis obliquidens | reverse complement strand
AAAAAAAAAAAAAATAAATAAAAATATATATATATATATATATATATATGGGATAAATAGAAAACTGAAAAGGAGTAGTGGTTGTGGCTTGATGAGCACGGTAATATAGATTCAAGGAAAAAAGTTCCATTAAGGAGATGCACACAAGTCATGTTGGGATAATGACTACAATGAAGGTTTGGATTTCGCAATTAGGGTAGCATTGTTGTTCCCAAATAAGAGTTTAGTATAGTGGTTTTGGCAAGTAGAAGATAATGTGAGAAATATGATGGAGAAGGAAAGAAGAACATGAGGTAGCTTGGGGTCTAGGGAAGGTTTGCTGAGCGCAGCATATGACAAGGTGGATACTGATGGAACAGTCTCCCAGAGGAATTGGGAGGCGAAACTTCAATAGAATGGTGAACAGATTTTCCTTGTGTGGTAACAGGAACACTGCTGTAGATAAATTTAAGGGAAGTTTGTGGGATTTTTATTTTCTAATTAAAATTTGGTTAATTTTTCTTTTATTTTAGAAGTCAGGGCTCTTGATGATATTAGTAAATCTGTGTTCTTTTTCAAGAATAATTTTGAGATTGTTTTATTTATTTGCCAATTCAAAGTAATTAATCTTTGCCTTTCTGGGGATGTTCTTATTTGGACTAATTAAGTTAAAAACAGTTTAGTGTGAAATATATCTACTGATGCTCCCATTATGATTAACACACATAAAACAAAAATATCTTTCATTTCTACAGATAATTTCTATGTTACATGGGGAGCTCAACATAATTCAGGAATAAGGTCAGCCCCAGGACAACCTTTGCCTCCACATGGAAAACCACTTGGAAAACTAAATTCTGCAGATCTTAAGGATGTTATTAAAAAGGTATAATATGAATAATGAATTTGAATTGGGATTTGGTTATGATTAAAGCCATTTTCAAAATATTTATTGTAAGTTTTTTGAGGGCATGAAGTGAAAGATCTTAGAATAGGCAAAAGCGGTTCGTATCTTTTGGAATTTAGCCCAATGTGGCAGATCTAAGTAGGTGCACATGCACTTACACAGATTAGTGTAAAATTGCTAGGATACATGCTGGGAAAAGGTATCTGAGGTTGGAACTATTAAAAAGGCTTAATATTAATTGGGAAATATAACTGCTAATATTATATTAACAGTTAATATGATATTAACTTCTCATTCTAGAGCAGTGGTCTCAAACTTTAGTGAGCATTAGAAACACTTTGAGAACCAGAAAATACTGATGGCTGGGTCCCATCCAGAGAAATCTGAATTCAATAGGTACTAATCTGAATCTGAAAACAATCAGAAGAGAATCCAAATTTCTGAGACACTTCCAAATGATGTTGATGCTGCTGGTTCACTGAAACTTTTAGTAGCACTGTCCTATGGAGTTTTGTTTGTTTGTTTTGTTTTTGAGATTAATTATAATAAAAAGAAACAGTATTATATATGATTACTTTAAAAATTAATATTTATAGTGGAAGTTAGTATGGATTTTATATCAAGAAAAGTCTTTCATGGTCTAGTAAATTTATTTGTTTGCCTGGAATGGATATTGAAAAGTTTGGGAATGTGCAAAAGTTGTTAAGTATGTGAAAGCTGTCCTTTCTCTCTTTCTTCACTCTATCACATAGCTCCTGGCAGGGCATGCTACCTCTTTGTGGGCTTTTGGTTCATTGCTGAGCTGTGTGTAAGAACAAGAGTTCACAAAATATCTTTAGGCAGTACGTTTTGAGAGTTTGGGGATTGTTTTATAGTCTGTGCACACTGATTTGATGTGTAACAAGTGGTAAAAATTTGAGAGCTTTTGAAGTCTTTATAATTAACCTGCTATCTTACACTGCTTTTTACTAGTTATATTAATGGTGTTCAAAAGTAACTGACTGTTGTGGACGCGTGAACTTGTTTGACATCATGTAAATTTTTCCTTACAAAGTGCCATAAAGCTGGATTACTGGATAGATAAAAGAGTGTGAAACAACATGAATACACTTAACCCCTTTTCTTGAGTGCACCAAAAATATAATCTCTTAATCTAGATAACTAACATTTTATTATGTAATTTGGACTTATATTAATTATATAATATGCTTTGTGATCTTTGAAGGGTCTTATTCATTATGGACGAGATAACCAGAATTTAGATATTTTACTTTTCCAAGAAGTCCTGGAATATGTGTCTAGGATAGACAGAGTGCTGAGTTTTCCTGGAGGTTCACTTCTGTTAGCCGGATGCAGTGGTGTAGGTCGTCGGACCATCACTTCTTTAGTCAGTCATATGCATGGAGCAGTGCTGTTTTCACCAAAGATTTCCAGGGGATATGAACTGAAGCAGTTCAAAATTGATCTCAAACATGTGAGTGACTCACAGTCTTTTGTTTTATTTGGTTTTAAATCACAGTTAGTTATTCAAAAAGCCTTTAAATCTCTGATATGCAACATAGTCTTTATTTTAATTTTGATGATTGTTTTCTCCATAATTGTTACAAAATTATGTTTTTAGCTCTCAGCACCCCAGATTATGGGATGTTATATGGATAGGTAAGATAAACAAAAAGATGGCATTTAGGACATATGTAGGTGTATTTAAAAATTATCCTCTAGATTTTAATGTCCTAGATGTAAAATAATTAAATTTCCTCCCAGTAGTATTTGTTTATGAACTGGATTTACTTTCCAAACTATATGGCTAAATTTTGATTATTCAGTGGATTTACTTTCTAGACTATATGGCTAAATTTTGATTACTCAAATATCAATCAATAAAAACAACTTAGTTTACATACAGAATGAAAGTTTTTACCTGTGCCAAAAATATTTAATGTGTACCAAAATGTGTTTTCTTATTGTGCAGGTGCTACATCTTGCAGGTATTGAAGCACAACAAGTAGTTTTACTTCTTGAGGATTATCAGTTTGTACATCCTACATTTTTGGAGATGATCAATAGCCTTTTGTCTTCAGGCAAGTAAATGGGTTCTATTTAAAGAAAATAAAAGTAATGTAAAAATTATTCAAGGAAAGTGATCTTATATAAAATTATGTTTCAGAGAACACTTGGCATAGCTTTTATTAAGGTGACATGGGATTAAACATTAAACATGCTCAGAGCAGGAGAACTGAGAAACCCTGTTTTTATAAAACCAAGATTGTGGAATTATATAAAAATGATGATTAAATATTGAATATTGATGAATATACTGAAAAATTGGCCCTCTTAACACACTTTTGGTGGGACTATTATAAGTTATAACCTTTTAGGAAAGTTATCAACCAGTACTTATTTAAAAAATGTGTTATACTGGGCTTCCCTGGTGACGCAGTGGTTAAGAATCCGCCTGCTCGGGCGTCCCTGGTGGCGCAGTGGTTGAGAGACCGCCTGCAGGGGACGCGGGTTTGTGCCCCGGTCCGGGAGGATCCCACATGCCGTGGAGCGGCTGGGCCCGTGAACCATGGCCACTGAGCCTGCACGTCCGGGGCCTGTGTTCCGCAACGGGAGAGGCCACAACAGTGAGAGGCCCGTGTACCGCAAGAAAAAAAAAAAAAGAATCCGCCTGCTAATTCAGGGGACACGGGTTCAAGCCCTGGTCTGGGAAGATCCCACATGCCGTGGATCACCTAAGCCCGTGCGTCCCAACTACTGAGCCTGCTCTCTAGAGCCCTTGAGCCACAACTACTGAAGCCTGCGCGCCTAGAACCTGTGCTTCACAACAAGAAAAGCCACCGCAGAATAGCCCCTGCTCCCCGCAACTAAAGGAAGCCTGCCGCGCAGCAACAAAGACCCAATACAGCTAAAAATAAAGAAATAAATAAATTTTAAAAGAACTAGTATGTAAGGAAATATGTAGTATAATTTGTAATAAAAATTTGATAGAACCTCACTGTCCATCATTAATGGAAAAATTGAATAATTATAATATGGCCTTAAATGTGGTTATATAATAGCAGATATATTTCAGATATATGAGGTCTCATATTTCTCGAATTGTGTTGTACTCTTTTTGTCTCTGGAGCCACCTGACCTTTTTGGTGATTTCCTGAGGAGAATACCTGCAATTTCCTGCAGTTCTTCCTTTTCTGAAGACTTTATGAAGTTTATTATAATCTCCTTATAATGCATAACCACTGTTAGTAGAATTGGTATGAGGTAGCTTCGTTTTAAACTTGGACTAAGTATTTTGGTACTTAAGTACAAAGTAAACCTTGTTAAAAACTAGTTTCAACTATATGAATTGTTCCATTCTAGGGACCCGAGGACAAAATTTGCATGATGCTCATGTTCCACTCAGGTTTTAATAAATACTTGTTTTGTATCCTGCTAGGTAGACTCTGGGATAAAATAGTTTTTTTGTTTTTTCAGAATTTAACAGCTTTGGTTGAAGGAAACATTTATAAAGTGAGGTATCTACACTTTAGTGCCCAAATGAGAAAGACTCTAGTTACACAAGTGGTAGGTCAATTTCTGTCAAAGTAAAGGGAAATGGTATAGTGAAAGTGGTATGTCTTGAGCAAGCTTGAAGTGTTTGCGGCCCTTTTTATAAATAATCTCTTCTGATTTTTAAGGTGCACATTCCTGCATATTGCTTAAATTGTCACTAGATGGAGACCTTGTTCATTTTGGCTGAGATAAACTTGTAGGCCAGATATATACAGGGTTTTTGTATTTTTGTTTTGGTTTTAATTTCTGAAAGCAAACATCCAGATAAGCATTAACCCAGTAATTATTTTTATTGTAAGATAAATTGGTCTTTTTATCAAGATATAATAGCAAAAATCATAAATAAAGTTAAATTTTGGTAAGGTTAAATTTTGACAACGTTTTTGGCAAAAAAAGTATTTGAAAAATACTTTCAGAGAAAGTACTTAATAGGCCTTTTTGTCTCTTTTTTGTATTTCAAATTCTTATTCCCTATAGAATATGTAAATAGAGCTAGCTTTCTTTACCAAATTTAAGAAATCAAGGGTATCTTGATATGGCTGAAGTTTAGAGGAAGACATAGAGCACATTTATGTGTGTATGCATTTGAATATGTACATCCTTGGTGGTTGGGGAGCAGTCTGGTACCTCTGAGATTAACCTAAAGAAAAGTAGGGATTCAAACTATGTTGGGCTCTACATGAATGCAGCAAAAGAATTTTCATGTAATCTTACAGTTTCTTGTGAATTACAAATATGTTGGTTTAACAAATATTTATTAAATAACTGGATTTATGGTGGTGAACAAGACAAGCTTCAAGCCCTCTATCAAATTCTTATAGTCTTAATCACCTTTGATTTGACTTTCATCATTCTGTTGTATAGTAGCAGGCCATGACTTGTTCTCCTGATTTCTAGTACAAGTTCATTCATTCATTTGATAATTCATTTGTTCATTTATTTAACAAATATTTATGTTTTAGATACTTGCTAAGAATGCCCTAAGGTTAATATTGATCATGATCAAATATTCGCCCTCCGGGAATTCAGAATCTAATTGGGCAGGAAAGGGAAGTAATTCATTCATTATTAAATGATGTGGTAAATGCTAAACAGTGATGTTTGGATACTATACACAAGAGAAAAGAATGCTTTACCTAGCATGTGGGTATTCAGGAAAGTCTCATGGATATAGCAGTTGACAAAGTAGTGTCTTGAGGGATAAACAATAATATTAGGGGAAGATAAGGGGCAGAGGAAGACTGTGGGTATAATATTCCAGGAAGAGGGAGTATTTCATTAAATTTTTAGAACACAAAGAAGTTCATTGAGGCTAGAATACAAGGTCTTGTGGGGTTGGGGTAGAGAAGGACTTGGAAAAGCAGATAGATGGCTAGATTATGAACTGTCTTTAATGGTTTGCTTAATCAACTGAAGGCTATAGATGTAGATTTGTGAATAATATAGAGGGTGATAGGGTTTGTTTATTTTTGAAAACAAAGCTTGAATAACATCAGATTATTTGATTACAAAAATAGAAGAAGCATTGTGTGTGTAAAATGTGTTTTGAATTAGTGTAATGCAGGTAAAACTCAAAAGAAATGTAATGTTCTGTAGGTGAAGTTCCTGGACTCTACACTCTTGAAGAATTAGAGCCCTTGCTGTTGCCTCTTAAAGATCAGGCTTCACAGGATGGTTTTTTTGGACCAGTCTTCAATTACTTCACATATAGTAAGTGCCATAGAATTCGTTAATCAATTTAAACTATGTTTCATATGAAATAAATACCATTTAATTTGCATTATTTTCTCATTAGCAAATAAGTAGCATAAAGGCTAACCTATAATAAAAACAAGTTAGCAAAATTTTAGTGAAAGGGAAGGGTGAAAGTATGGTAATGTTCTTTGGAATATTTACTTTGTTGCCTTTGTTTCCATGTGGTGAAATTTGTGCTTTAGTACCTCCTATGTTAGAGAATTATTGAACTATTTAGATTGTGCCAGACTCTGTAGTGTTATTTTTTTGGAACTAAAGAAAGTTTGATTACTGCAGAAGTAGTTTCATGTGCACTGTAGATATCTAAAATTGATAAACAAAAAATAAGGCAATGATGGCAGCACCCAGACGTGACTATTACATTGATCTTTATTTTTCTAAAAGAACATTTATTATTGATGAAATAGAGACAGTTGTTAAAGAGCTACCCTCCCTTCTGTCCACTTCAAGTTTACAGGGAAATTCTACTACACCTTTAAGAAACCGATCATCTCAATGCTATTTTAAACTGTTTCAGAACATAGAAAATAAAGGAAAGTGTCCAACATAGAAAATAAAGGAAAGTGTCCAAAATCCTTTTTACAAAGGGAAAATGATATTGTCATTGAAAGAAGGGAAAGGTATTTCTCCTAAAAGAAAACCAGAGATCAGTTTTGCTTGTGAATAATGAAACAAAAATCCTTGAAAGAAAAATTACAAAATAGAATCCAGTGTCATGTTTGAAAAGTAACAGCAGTATCATACCTTTCTAGATCTTTTATCCTAGCATACACACACACACACACACACACACACACACACACACACACGTATTTTTTAACCAAAATAAAAATTATACTGTAATACTGTTTCATAGCTTGTTCTTTTTATAAACAGCTCCTACCATCCCATTTCAAAACATTTTAATTTCATAAAACCAGACCATATATAGGTTTCTTCAATTATTATTATTGTAATATTCCAAGAGTATAATTTTCTTATTTTTTAGGAATTCAACAAAACTTGCATATTGTCTTGATAATGGATTCTGCAAATTTAAACTTCATAATAAACTGTGAGAGTAATCCTGCTTTGCATAAGAAATGCCAGGTGTTGTGGATGGAGGGTTGGTCACATAGCAGTATGAAGAAAGTAAGTTTAATGTTTAAATATGGAAGTAAAAAGTGAGCACATTTTTTTAAAGTTATTGATTGTCACAACTTCCCTTTGGTGTTTATTATAATATTACCTTAATTGTGGCACTGAAAATCTCTCATAAGTTTGAAAATAACTCTTTTCTTCATAGTCTTGTATTTGATAGTTTAGTTGAGTATAGAATTTTAGGTGGAAGATTATGTTCTTAATTAAGGACCACAGAGATATTATTGTACCTTAAAAATTTTATCCATTTCATTATTTAGCCTATTATAGGCTAGCTTATGATAAAAATATCACAGCAATAATATTAGCTGTTGTTTAAATTAAAATTTAGATGCTTTTTAAAAAATCTGTTATTGCTATGATATGTGTTCAGAGGGGGATGAGTTTAAATTGTGAACTCATAGCACCGTCTCAGCTGGAAGCCTTTTATATTGCTTCATTTGAATTAATAATAATTTTCAATATTGTCTTTTTGAATGATACTCATATTCCCAATCATTCATTTCTTTATTTTTGTATAGTAGAAGTGCAGACTAATGCCTGTCATGATTCAGAGGAAGGAGTGTAATTTGAGATAATAGACAAGGTTTTAGAGTTGAGATGATATTTTAGTTAGATTTCAGTAAGTAGGTAAAGGAGAGGAAAGTTATTCTAGTCTGTGGAGGCCAATGAACAAGAGGTATTCATTAAGAATTAGTAATTATTGGGTGCCTAATACATGCCACTATTCCATATATTGGGGATATAGCAGAGAAAAAGACAAAAGTCCCTGCCCTCATGGAATTTACACTCTTTTGGGGGATATTTGGGGGGAAAGCTTTCTAGGTGAAGAACCTGAGATGAGAGCATGCCTGGTGATTCTGAGGATCAGCAAGAAGCCAGTTCATTTGTAACAGAGCGATAAAGGGGAGAGTAGTTGCAGATGAGGTCAGTGAAGTAAGAGAAAGGTTAGGGTGGGGCTTTGGACGCTATTATAAGGATTTTGGCTTTCCTGGAAACAAGTAAGGGATCCCTTGGAGGCTTTTGAGCAAAACTATTCTAATGTTTTAATGGTAATACTCTGGCTTCTGAGCTGAAAATAGACCATAGAAGACAAGGAGGAAGCAGTCATAAAGCTATTGAGTAATTCAGCAAGAGACGAGGATGGCTTGCTCTCAGGATGTAGTGGTAGAGGTGGTGAGAAGTGGTAGATACTGGGTATGTTTTGCAGTAGAAACGATAAGATTTGTTGACAAATTGTAATAAGGTGTAAGGGAAAGTGAGGAGTTAAGGATACCTCCAAGTCTGTTGGCTTGAGCACCTGGAAGGATGGAATACCTGTCAGTTGAGGGGAGACTTTGAGAAGAACATTTTGGGAGGAGAATATGAGGTTTTCAGTTTTAGATGTGTGAAATATGAGGTGTTAGACATCTGAGCTGGAAGATTGAGAAGACATTTGGATATATGAGAACGGGGAAAAGGTCAGGCATACAGGTAAAATTGTGGGAATTATCAGAGTATAGCTGGCATTTAAAACTGTGAGAAAAAAATATCACTAAGGAAGTGAATGTTGGCAAAGAGAGGAGAGATGCAAAGGCCGAACTCTGGGGCACTTCAACATTAAGAGGTTGAGATGAAGACCAGGAACCAGCAAAGGATACTGAGAAGGAACTGCTTGGGAAATAGGAAAGCAGGAGAGCGTGTAGACAAGTGAAGCCTAGAAGCCAAGTGAAGACAGCATTTCAAAGGAGTGAGGAAGGATGAATGGTGACACATGAAGGTAGACAAGGCCTGGGAACTGATCGTTGCATTTAACAGCATGGCGTTCATTAGTGACTTTGATAAAGCAGTTTCAGTTAGTAGTGGAGAAAAAACATATTGACGTGTTTCAGAAAGAATGAGAAGAGTGGAGAGTGAATATGGTTGCCTCTTTTGAGGAATTTTGTTATGAAGTAGAAGATAAAAATGGGTCAGTAACTGGAGGAAGTGGGGGTTAAAATGCTTGCTTTCTTTTTTAAAAAAATTTTAAGTTGAGACAAACTGTAGCATTTTCATACACTGTTGGGAATGCAAAAAAGATGCAAAACATGTATGTTACATGAAAGACGGGAAAATTGCTAGAGCAACATCCTTGGGTAGTAGACAGCATATGGGTCTATTGCACAAATGAAACAATTAAGGATAGGCCTTTGCTTGTAGAATGGAAGCATTATCCTTAATAACAGGAAGGGAAGCAGAGTACAGGGGCACAGTTCCAAGTAGGTGGGCAAGTGTGGTATGGGAAGTTTTGGACACTTCTGGATGTTTCTGTTTTCCCAATGAAATAGGAGGTAAGATTATCAATTGAGAGAAAAGTTGAGGGAACAGATTTTGGAGTCTTGAAGAGATATTAGAGGATATGCAAAATAGTAGTTTGGAAGGGGAAAGAGTGAAAGGTTTAGGAGAATGGAGTATAATAGCTAGGTAGCATTAAGGGTTCACGTGAGGTTAGTGATTATAAAGTTCAGTGAGGCCAATCAGCATAGTTGTGTGTTTTTTCTCCAGTTACATGTGCACTCATAGGTGCAGACCTTCAATAGGTGGTGACTTGCATTTAACCAGGATTGGGGCTTTGCTTTGCTACTCGAGTATGACAAAGCAAGTGAAGGCCAAGGGAGCTGAGAAATTATGGTAGGAAGATGGTGAATGACAGTATAAAGATTGTTAAATTAATAGATTGTAGGTCTTGGTGGAGTCTGAGGATGATTGACATTGCAAATGGAATGAGCTGGGAAGACAGGAGTGTAGTGGTAGAAGAGTGGGATATTTGAAAGTGAGATTATGAAATGATTGCAGTTGCTGTTAGTGACAAGGTATCAGGGTGTGACCCTTTGAAGTGGGGGTGAGTGGCCGGGAAAAAGGTGATAGAAAACAGAAGGAGAAGAATTCAAGGAATCGAGAGGTCAGGGTATTAATAGGAATTAATAGGGTTAATATACTTATTCAATTCTTTTTAGAAAGTGCCATTTTTATCCCCAAGGAGGGAGAGTGGAGGCAAAGGGGAATGTGGGTAAATCCAGGCAGGAAAACTTTGCTAATGTAGAATATCGTTTAGGGATAGAATGTTTCCTACCCCTCCCAACTTTATTGAGGTATAACTGACACATAAAATTGTATATATTTAAGGTATACAACATGTTGTTTTGTATATTTTTATGTTGTGAAATGATTACCACAATCCCGCTAACTAATATAAGGGATAAAATTTTCAAGAAAGTAAGTTTCCAAAGAAACAAATTTCCATTGATTTAAAAGTGTATATTTAAAATATTCTCACAGTTGCTTAAGTGTTTTTTCAGAAATCAGTGAAGGTATTTGAAAAAATAAATGTTCTTTGGCTCAAGAACCATGGCACTTTCAAACTTTCCATTAGTTAAGGAATCTTTTGGCTTAATGGTTTATTCAGTCTGAGAATTTCAGAAAATGATTTTTTGACCTAATTACCTAGATTACTTGTACTTCCTCTTGTTAGGAATATTAACTGTATCAGATGAAAGAAGTTGAAGGTTTTGGCTTAATTTTAAAATTTCAGAGTTCTACTTATTTTCTTTTTCCCAGAAATAGAGTTAAAAATTTTTTTTGTATATTTTGAAATAGTATTCTTATAAGATTATAATATTTTCTTTAATAATGATGATATCTGTTCATGAAACTTTATTTTCTTATTTGTGATAGTGGCAAAAACCTAGCTATAGACAATAGATAGTTTTTAGAATTATCAATTATGTTGATGGCAGTTATGTTAATTATCAATTATGAAATTATTTTTGTTTAGTTTTAGTTATTTCTTATTTAAGAAAGCTAAGCTTCCTTCCTATTCCTTTATGCCATGAAGGCATTTTATTAGTTTGATGCCGAATAAAACATTTATTTTATTATTTTACTATTTTAAATGGCATCTGTGATTATTTTCTAATTCAATCAAAAATGTGATTTTCTTCATTTCAAAAATTCTAATCATTTTTCAAGCGAGATGTTGAAGCTTTTCTATGTGCTATTAATTTGCAATACATTAATGGTTGATATGTGACAAAATCTTGACTAGGAAATAATGTCCTCTAAAGAATCCTAGAAGAAAAGTCCAATTGAGACTGTTTCTTTTTTTCTTTTTTTGGGGTGTGTGTGTGTTAAAGGTTTTTTAACCTCTGATATTGGATTTACTTAAACTTTTTTCCTACTGAATTGAGGTTTAAAGAAATGCTCTTCCTATTTTAGATACCTGAAATGTTATTCAGTGAAACAGATGGTGAAGAAAAATATAGCGACAAAAAAAGAAAAGAAGAAAAGAAAAAAAACTCAGGTAGTATTTTGATGAAATTGACTTTATCTGATTTTTATTGATGAAATAATTCCTGATTTCTAATGTTATAGATCCATTAAAGATTCATGATGATTATGAACTGGAATAATGCTAAACTAACTAAGTTAGGTTTTTTGATGCAAACTAAACTTTTAAGCCCTCTTTTTTTAAAACTAATGTTTATGTCATTTCATATAGGACCTAACAGCATATCTGTTGTTTAAAATTAAGACATTAGAAATGTACATTTTTGACCCAAATGATCTAAAGGACTTACTTATATAGGGTTTTGGGCTAATAGCCTAAACTTTTCATATTAGCTTATCACTTAGGTATGTCAAAGCACTCAATTCATATGCAAAACTGTGTTATGATTCTTTGAGTATGGACGTAATATTTTTCTTAACTATAATGTTCTCTTTATTTTCTCCATTTCCACATTAACTTTGACTGTGGTCTTTTTCTTTTATACCATAGCATATTTATTCATTTATTTAATCTAACCATCTAATTATTAAATATTTATTGAACTTGTTTTATATTAGGTACTGGACTGGATACTGGAGATGACTTAGGATAATCTAGTGGTAGCAAGAAATATGTTATATATAAACATAAAATTTTGGTATAGCAGGATAAGTGATGGTAGAAGTTTATATGAAGTACATTGGAAAGTAAAGCCTCTACCTAGCAGATACTAAAGGAAATGCACTTTGCCCAGACGGGCAGTTTGGGGAAGGTCATTCTGGTTAGAGTGACTAGCATGGAAAAGGCTTGAAGAAATAAAATAGGCATTTTTATGGAACTATAAATACACTGAAGGGCTAAGACATAGGATATAATAAATAGTAGAGTACTAGATGAAGAGAAAAAGGTAGGCAGGGTTGGGTAAGGAAGAGCCTTCCATGTCATGCTAAAGAAGGAATTTGGATTCTGACTTGTGGGTGATTTGGAATAATTGAGAGATTTTTGGTAGAGATGTAACCAGAGGCTTGTTTTAGAAATGTAAGTCTCTGCGTGTACCCCTTTCTTCAGTTATGAAAAATAGATTGGTGTACAGAGAAACCAGAGGTACTGTAGACCAGTATAGAAGGCTATTGCCTTCTAATCTAAGAGGAAGGAATGGAATTGGGGAGATATTAGGAGGTAATCTAAAGACGACTTGGTTATGTAATGGCTGTTGAATGCAAGGAAGAAGGATGCAAGAATATTTCTCAGGGTTCTGCTTGGAAAATTCATTAGAAGTTGATTTTATTCACTGAGGTAGGGAATACAGAGGGAAATAGGTTGAGACCACGAGAGGGAGACGGTATGTTTGGTCTTGTATATATTGGATCTAATGGGAACTTGTTCTTAATTTTTTGGCTTTTGAAGTCCTGTTTCTCCCTGTGTAAGTAAGAGTGGATAGGTGTTACTTGGTTTGGTATCTCTTTTCCATTCAAGTAGCTTTTAGTGAGCTTACTTTTGGATTACATGTTATGTAGTTCCAGTTAATTTATATGTTATGACAAGCTATAGATTTATCTTTCTTGCAGTAATAAAAATTGTCAGGGGAAATATATTACAGTGGAAGGATAGAGACCAATGAAATTAATAATACAAAATTAATAAGAAAAATGGAAGTTGTGAATGGATAGGAATGCCTGTGTACCTTTAAGGCAAAGATGTTATCTCATATTTATAATTTCATTGCTTAGAAGTATCTGGCAAGAATAAATATAGTTAAGTTCATTTTCTCTAATTCTTAATGGATCGTACTTATATTAAGTCATTTTTTTCTCTTTCTAGTTGATCCTGATTTTCTAAAATCATTTTTATTAATCCACGAGTCTTGTAAAGCATATGGTGCTACACCAAGCCGCTATATGACCTTTTTACGTGTGTATTCTGCCATTAATAGCAGCAAGAGAAAGGAATTATTAAAAAGACAAAGTCATTTGCAGGTACAATATTGGTAATCTTAAATTATTTTATCTATACATAGGGGACAAGGATTATGTAAATCACAATGCCATGTTGCCATACTTAATATAAATAAATATTGTACTGTATTAAATGTCTTGGAAAACTGTCTCACTTACCTGTCTTTATAGCCCACTAGATTATAGTAATGGTTTTGTAATTTTTTTTTTTGTTTGAATAATTATTTCTTCACTACATGGTATTTATGTGTTTTTGATAGTTTATGGTGCTGTCTTTAAATGTCTTTTTCATATAAATGTGTTTTAGAAATCAGAAATGCCTATTATTAATTAACACGTAATATCCAATATTATGCTTTATAATAAACTTTAAATTATATTTATAATTATATTTTTAAAATATATTCTTAAAATTATATTTTATAAACATCTTCTTATCCATGTCACTTGACTTGGTACGTTCTGAACAGTTTTCTTTTTGTATTTCTCTAACTGCAGAGCTTAAACTTAAGCATGGTATTAGAATGTCAGCTTCAGATTCTGTCAGAGAGCATTTCCTCTGCCAAGTTCTTGCTTCTCTTTGTGAGGGTCGTAAACTAGGAACATTAATTGGCAGAGTTATCTTTATTCTTCTTTCTAATGATTCACTTTCATTTATATTAAGCCACTAACTCTACATGCTTTGGAGGGGTAATTTCCTGATTTAGTTCTCTATGGTGTTTCAGGTAAATCACTTAAACTGACTGAGTTGCAGCTTAATTGGGTGAATGTGTTGAGTACATTAGATAAAATTCAAACGTAAAGAACCAGCGTGATGCCTGTCCTCTGTGCTGGGTGCTCAGTAAATACTATTTACATTCCTTTTTTTTTGCCATTACTATCTTTCCAAATCTTCTGATTTGTTATGTGACAAAAACCCAATCATATTAAAGAAGAGAGGGAATATTTTTCATGTTTATTCCTTGGATTATCCATGGGCTGTGGAATGGGGTGTTATAATGGCCAGGCGTGTTATAATGGCCATGGTCAACCACCCACCCAAAGAATAGCTGAAGCATTTTGAGTGATTGCTTACCAGACCCATTTGTAAGGCAGTCTCTTATAAAATAGTTGGGTAGTGGACAGACAAACCAAGTCACGTCCAATATAAAAAGAGTGGCCCCTGAGTCCTTCTGCCCAACCAATGAGACTGAAAAATGGGAAGGGTTTACAGAATTTTTTTTCTTTTCTATTTTCCTTCCTGTCTAATGCAGTGAGTAAAAACCCTACTATTTAAGCTATCTAATATCTAATATATGTTGATCCGTTCAGCTTTACTGTGATGCTTTAAAATCTATCTTTCTCTAAAGCCTCTGTGGAGTCTTTTACTACATCTTAATGAGTACACAGTTGAATAAATCATTATAATCAGCAAGACGAAAATACCTAAGTCCACTTGCAAATGTAGTATATGTACACATTTACATTTATGCTTGATTCTTTCTTATAGACTTTGTTTACTGTATGTATATAAAATTCCTTTTCTTTTAATATTGTCAATCAACATTTTATTAATGTAGGCTGGTGTATCTAAACTAAATGAAGCTAAAGCTCTCGTGGATGAACTGAACAGAAAAGCCGGAGAACAAAGTGTATTACTTAAAACTAAGCAAGATGAAGCAGATTCTGCTCTTCAAGAGATCACAGTATCAATGCAGGTAATGTTTAGAGTAAGCTCAGCGATGCAAACGATAGAAAGGTCATTTATGCCTGATTGTCAGTCAGTGTGAAAAATAACATTTTTACTTATGTGGATTTAAAAAATATTGCTTGTCTGTGCTGAGTAGACTGATAGCGTTGTGTACTTGAACTTTTGTGGAAGAGTGTGTTATTTTCCCATATTGTTTGAAATCAAAACTATATTTTCCTCAATTGTTCATACACTAATTTATCTATAATATAAAAATATAAACATTTTAATTGGTGTAGGTTTGTCTGTAACTGACTTTGTTTACCCTCTGTTAGTTAATATTTCCTTTTATTTTTCTTAATAATCTCTTTTAGGCTTCAGGGGTTTTCCCTGTTTTAAATATTCTCACGATTTACAAAATAAATCTATTCATTCTATTTATACTTTCATGATATTTTTAATATTTTGTTTATATCCTCTTTTAACATTGCCTTTCTTTTGTTGAACCCTCTCAAGGGAGATTTCTCTCTGTTCTTTCTTGCTTGGGTATTCTTTTACATTTGCACACCCTCTCAGTATGCTTCTGTCCATTACCTTGCTTTTTAGTACTGATTACATACTGATTACCACCAAATCCATCTTTTTTGTCCTTCAGCCCTATCCTTCCTCTGAACTTCAGACTCAAATAGCCGATTATCTGTTAGACATGTCTTCTTGAAAGTCTCACAATTCAAAACAGATTAAAAACTGAACTTATAATTTCCTTTTCTGTATTCCTTTCCTCAGTTTATGGTACTACACTATAGCTAATTATTCAAGACAGAATTTATAAATTATGTTATATTTCTGTTCCCTCAATTCATGACTCTAATGAATCATTAAATTCTGTTAGTTTTACCTCCCTGATTTGTCTTAAATATGTTTTCCCATCTCAATGTGGGTGACTGTTAACCTTACTTGAAGTCCAATGCCTCTTTTATTTAAATTAACTTCAGTGTTTATCAGACTAGTGTATATATCTCAGTAAAAGTAAATAGTATAAAAAAGTCTTAAAAATAACAAAGTTGGAGGGCTTATGATATAAAGACTTACTATAAAGCTACAGTAGTCAAGGTAGGGTAATATTGGTGTAATGATAGGCATATCGACTATCGGAACACTGTGGCATCCAGAAACAGACTCATGCATACATGGTCAATTAATTGTATACAAAAATACTGTTTAAATGGGGAAAGGGTGGTCTTTTTAAAAAATGGTACTGGAATATTTGGAGATCCATGAAGAGAGGAAAAAAACCCTCAAACCTTTACCTTACAACTTATATGAAAAGTAACTTGACATGGATCGTAGACCTAAATGTAGAGCATAAAATTATAAAACTTTAGAAGAAGATATGAGAGAAAATCTTTATGATGTTGGGTGAGGCAGAGCTTTCTTAGATATGATACCAAAATAGAAGAAGAAAATAAATGATAAATAGGATCTTATCAAAATTAAAACCTGTGCTCTTTGAAATAAATTCCAAAGAAAATGAAAGGCAAGTCACAGACTGGGAGAAAATATTTACAAACGTGTATTTGATAAAAGACTTGTATCCAGCATGTATAGAAGTGATTACAACTCAATGCTAATAAAACTAACAATTCAATTTAAAAATAGGCAAAAGATTTGAACCTGCCCTTCAGGAAAAAAGACTTATAAAGGGGCCAGTAAATACATGAAAAGATAGATGCTCAACATCATTAATCAGCAAGGAAATGTAATCCCCTTATTTTTTAGTATGAGACCTCATTCTAGCCCTTAGCTTTGTAGTGCTTAGCCTGGTAATTACAAATCCAGAGCTTCTTTGACTTAGTTTCTCAGAAGAGTAACCTTTTTTCCAAACTTCTGATAGTTGGGAAGGGGAGTGGTATGACTCCATAAACTGCGTATTTAAAAATGTGTTCTAAATATTCTGTGAAGACTTCACAAGGCCTCAGCTATTTTTTAATTTTCATCAGCCACCTGCAGCATTCTCTCCTAGAGCCTTCTGGCTTGTTTCATTTTGTGCCTGGTTACAGCTGCTGTCCTGAGATCATTCTTTATCATCTTGGTTTATGCCTTCGTTTCTGTGGAGCCTATCCCCAAAAGCTTGGTGAGAAAGGATACATGGGCGATAAATTTTGAGATCTCACATATATGAACATTCTTCTCTGTCCTTGGTTGGTTGGTTGGTTGTGTGCTCGGAATAGTATTCTGGATTTTGAAGGCATTGTTCCATTTTCTCCTAGATTCCATTGTTGTGATTGAAACACTCAAAGCTATTTTAATTCCTGATCTGTTTTGGGGTGACTTGTTGTTTTTTATTTTCTCTCTTGGAATCTATTTTAGATCTTTGTTTCCATTTTTCTGAAAGATGTGGTGATTTGCTTTGCTTTAGGTTTATTTTCATCCACTGTGTCCAGTGTGGGTTCTTTCTACCTGAAAATTTATCTGCTTCAGTTCTGGGAAATCTCCTTAAATTATTCTATTGATAAATCCTTTTCCTTTATTTCTCTGTTCTTGCTTTTTAGAATTCTTCTTATTATTTGGGCTTTGGGCTTACTGGTCTGGTTCTCTAATTTTCTTATATTTTCTCACTTTTTTTCTTCTCTATGTGCTCTACTTTCTTCAAAATTTCTTCAACTTTATTTTTTAACCCTCCTATTGAGTTTTTCATTTCTGTTAAATTATTTCTCAGGAGATTTAAAAAAATCTCTAGATGTTTCCTTTTGGCAGTAGTGTCCTTATTTGTTGTTGTCTCATTGTTGCAGTATCTCCAACTAGCTCTCAGAGGATATTTTATGAAGTTTCATTTTTCCTGAATATTTTTTTTCTTCTGAATATGTTTTATTATTATTTTTCTTACATGATTGCTTTATTCTCAGTTAAAGAATAATTCTTAGTTATTCACAAAAAAAGCTTTCTTTTCATGTTTGGTCATCTTCATTGAAAATCTGAGCGTGGAAGGGAGGTTTGTTTATTGTGAACTTCTCAAGAGGGTTATCTGGACTGATTTGAATGGCATAAGCAAAAGATTTCACCTGGCATGTCAAAATAAATTCCTTGGCAGATGGAAAATCTTCAAAGCAATAACATTTGCAGATAATTGATGATTATATACACATTCAGTGTTTACAACATAAATTTATGGACTGCCTGACCTGGAAGTAATAGATCAGATAATAAATTCAATTTTCATACTGTAAAATTTTAGCATAATTTTTTATCAAGGAATTTTAGAACCAAAGTAATATAAATACTTATCTGAAGCAGCTAGTCATTTTTATTGTTAAGAATATCTGTCAAATACTTTTTTTTCCCTTCAGGAAATTGAAGGCATCGTTCCATATTCTCCTAGCTTCTGTAGCTGCGATTGGAACACCTTTAAATTTCTTACCTTTAAAGAGTAATTTGAAAAAAGTAAAAGCTCCATAAAGAATAATATCATTGATAACTATATATTTACAAAAGGAAAATATTCAGCACTCCGTGTGCCTATGTACCTTCAAACTAGTGAACATTATTAAGATACATTGAGTACTATGCTATTCTTTTCTCTGGACTGTTCTGGGAGGAGGTATTTCTAAGACTGTAGCTAATTGTATTACTTAGTAGAGACCCAGAAGAATAACTCTGCATCTTGTATTATAAGTTAATAATTTTGCTCAATTATAAATTGGAGACATTTCTGTTTGTTATTTTATACATAAGTATGGTAGGGAGAGACAGCTTAAAAACCAAACCGTACAACTTTTAAAGCTAGCAACTCTAGGTTTGTGACATAAGGAAAGAACACACTAAATGCTGTAGTCACTCAGAATAGATATAACTTACAATTGGAAAAGTAGGTTAATAAAACACGAAGCACATGAGTTGGGCCTGTAAGCGTGATTTTGATATTGTGGAGATGGAGAAAAGAACTTTCCCTGTTGAGGAGCGGTAGCAGAGATACACAGGTAGAAACCCTTGTGGAACATAGAAGATATCAATTGCGCTCACGTGTCAGGTACCTGAAGAATCAATATATTGGCAATAGGACACAAGGCGTTAGTATTGTTCTTGTTGTTGGTTTAAACAACAGAAATTTATTTCTTCCAGTTCAGGAAGGGAGAGAGAGAGAGAAGAAAACTCTCTGGTCTCTTCTTTTTTTGATTTAATTGAGATATAATTGACTCATAGCACTATATTAGTTTCAGGTGTACGATGATTCTGTATATGTATATAATGTGACATGATTACCACAATAAGTCTAGAGAGGATGCCAAGCATTAGTTTTTAAACTCCTTGAATGATTATAATATGGTTGAGAATCACTGTTGTTAGGATTCTTGGAAGGTTTCTTGACAAATTTTTTCCCTTGTTTTTTTTTATAGTATAATAAATAAATAAGTCAAACACAAACATTCATAATTTTCATCCATTTTTATATATGTGAGACCCTTGATTTTTGTATTCATGAGCAAAGAGGTCATGTGTTAATATATCATTTAGTGTTCTTTGAATCTTTACTAATTTTTGTTCATATATTTGCCATATTATTGTGTCATGATTTCAATTAATTTTTTTTTTTAAAGCCTGCTCTTTTTTTTAAATGCTTGGCTTTTTATTTATTTATTTATTTATTTATTTATTTATTTATTTTTGGCTGTGTTGGGTCTTCGTTTCTGTGCGTGGGCTTTCTCTAGTTGCGGCGAGCGGGGGCCACTCTTTATCACGGTGCGTGGGCCTCTCACTATCGTGGCCTCTTTTGTTGTGGAGCACAGGCTCCAGACGTGCAGGCTCAGTAGTTGTGGCTCACGGGCCCTGTTGCTCCACGGCATGTGGGATCTTCCCAGGCCAGGGCTCGAACCTGTGTCCCCTGCGCTAGCAGGCAGGTTCTCAACCACTGCGCCACCAGGGAAGCCCTCAATTAATTTTTGTCTAAAATAAAGTCTAGAAACAAACTTCTAATATACTATAGATTGTCTCTAAGAATTATTACTATTCTACTATTAGAATTATAGAAGACTTCTATTTTCAGTTTTCTTATTTATGAAATAAGCATAATATTTATCTCAGGGTTGTTGCAAGTGTTAAATGTATATTATTATGATCATTTTCTAAATTATACATTTCGGACATGTTTGATTTTTAAATAGTAAGCATTTATTACTTTGCTATTCAGAAAAAAATAAATAAAGCATACTTCTTAATAGTAAACATAGAGTAATTTATATCATGTTTCCTAGGCATTTTAGAAACTCTTATGCCAATTAATATTAGAAAAGCATTTAATAGAAAGTGCTATTTTAAAATAACATTTTTGGTATCATGCTTTTAAATGTTGAGTGCATTAAAATTGATTGGAATGCTATTTAAATATTCCTGTAGGATGCTAGTGAACAAAAGACAGAACTTGAAAGACTAAAGCACAGAATAGCAGAAGAAGTCATTAAAATTGAAGAAAGGAAAAACAAAATTGATGATGAATTAAAAGAAGTACAGGTAAGTTAAAAAAAAAAAAGGAAACTGTAAGAGCCATTTACATTTTTGATTACCAACTTTACATAGGAGTTTAAAGCATAAGTCACTTTCTAATAGTATTATCAATGTGGCTTTCACTCAATACTATTTATAAAAGAGAAGCGGGAAGGAAAATCTGCTAGGAGGAGTAAGCAAATTAACTGATGGTTGTTAAAAATAATCTTTGTTTTGTGTGAACCATGTTGTTTTGACTGTAGAGGAAAAAATATTTTGTAGATAAACTCTTAGGCTTTTTCTCTTGAGACTTGATTAAATAAGCAAACAAGTCTTAGCATATAAAGAGCCTCTTGAAAATGGCAAATTGTCTCAAAACAAATTAGATTTTCCAAATTAGACTGTTGTAGTTATGGTGAGAAGAAACTCTTACTTTCTCAATTTGAACATTTTGTACTTTGTGTGTTTCAGGGCATTTTGATATTTGAAGAGAACGGATATTAATAACTAGAGTCATTTTTAATAAAATGACAATAAAACATTATTTGTAAAGAGTTAGTGATTTTTTTATATATATTTTTTGAAAGTAAAAACGCCCTTTTCGTGTTCTAGCCTCTAGTCAATGAAGCTAAACTAGCAGTTGGAAACATTAAGCAAGAATCTCTTTCAGAAATTCGTTCACTGCGTATGCCACCTGATGTAATCAGGGACATTCTTGAAGGAGTTTTAAGAATAATGGGTATCTTTGATACATCTTGGGTGAGCATGAAAAGGTAAGTTTTTGAATTTGTGAAAAATGTTATTTCACCAATGAATTATACATTCTTTTGTATTTTTAAATATTTCTTATATTGCTTCTCAAACTGAATTTCATCTAAGTACCTACCTGGTTACACACTTTCCCCTGATATTTCAAGATGGTCTATGTAATCATATATCAAGATCTATATTTTCCTTTCTCTATAAGTGATTGTTAAAAGTGTCAAAGGAAAACAGGAATGCCTTAAAGTCTTTAAGAACATCTTAATAAACAAATATTTATTTGGTCCTCACACAGTATAGAGCATTGTGTTTACTGTGATTTACTGATGAAGTAAATATAGTCACTATTCTCAAAAAGAATCTTGGATTCTTGGCAGAGACAGAGAGACACAGGGAGCAGGCGAGAGCCCCATAAATTATATAAGAGTGATGTAAACTGGAAGAGAAAAGGCTGATTATTAACTCAGTATGCAATTATGCAGCTTTAGGTTTCACAGTATAACAATGGTATTGTGGTTTGTGCTGTTGTTCAATTCCATTTTAGGACTTAGGCTGATAGTAGAGTTCTTTCTCTATCTGAAATGGGAGAGAAGATTTAGATTGAGGGAGCACTTTAAAATCTTTCTTATAAAGGAGTCAGAATATTTTCTTGCATATCCTAGAATGTATTAGTACCCAGGGGTTCACAAAAAGGGATTTGGGTAGAGTTCAAGATTATAATTCCTTCATTTTATTGCTTCAGTGTATTCACAGAACATTAGAAAAACTGTTGTGCATCTTTCTGGAGATCCTCGTCTATAAAAAATGACGAATGGTACTTTAGAAGCTTAAGTACTTTAAAAGTACCCTATTTTTGGTTAACTAATAGATTAAAAGTATTGTATACACCACTTTGTTAAATTGATATTTTTGTTAAAAATAGCAAACTTTATTTAGCCTTATTTGAAGTACTATGCTTTAATTTCAGTTTCCTTGCAAAGAGAGGTGTGAGAGAAGACATAGCAACCTTTGATGCACGAAATATTCCAAAGGAAATAAGAGAGAGTGTTGAAGAACTTCTTTTTAAAAATAAAGGATCTTTTGATCCAAAGGTAATTTTTAACAGTTGTGCCATAAATTCCCTTTCCATACTATATAATATTCTCCTTGTCAAAATATGATGATTTATCATTATTGATTGTTTAGTTTACCTAAAAACTAAAAGTTCATTATAATAAGTTGTAAGTATTATAGCTGGGAAGCATTTACCAGAAGAATTAGGTAAACTATTGTAGAATCTAGAGGGTTGGGGGAAGGTTTATTATCTTAAGTGGTTTTTGAATCTTATGATCTACTGTCAGCGGTAAGTTCCTAACTAGTCATAACTTCCAACTTGCCTGTATGCTTTTATTTCTTCTAGTATACTTGTCATATAATAACAGATATCTCTCTTGGAATACTTATATCTAATTTCAGCGAACAGTTTAAATTCCATGATTCTGGTCTTTTTTATATCCTTTATTCAAAATGTCATGTACTTCTTCTTTGACACCAATAGCAATTGTTTGAAAATTGCTTTTATCTAGTAAAGATCTATCTTGTATATTGAAGAGAAAGAATTGGTGCTTGAACATCGTTGTGGACGGCACAGGTATTCATTTTAAACGTGGCTGATAATTACTTATGTCAATGAAATGTCATTATATTAAAGATTGTATGTGGTTCAAAACAATTTATTCTTAAGAAAAAATAGTGTATGTATTTTTCACTTAATCAAAATAGCAATTCACTTTATTTTTGCTATAAACCAAAAACTTCATTATTCGGGATAAGTTATTAAACAAATGCTTAAAGAAAATACACTAGAATTAACTTTGCCTTTATTTGAAATTAAGTTAAGATGCAGAATAATTTCTGATGTATTTTTCAGAATGCCAAGCGTGCCAGTACCGCAGCTGCTCCTTTAGCTGCCTGGGTTAAAGCCAATGTCCAGTACTCCCATGTCTTGGAACGAATTCAGCCTTTGGAAACTGAACAGGCAGGATTAGAATCGTAAGTGAAACATAAAATATAAATAGTTCTAGCCTTTATTTTCATCAATCTAATGACCTAGTTATATTATTAGGATTTATTTCTTGTCTGTATCTAAAAAGGCAGCAGACAACACTGAGTCATTTAAATACAAATTAAGAATGTAGATCAAGATGATGGAGTGGAGGATGTGGAGCTCACCTCACCTCACAAACACATCAAAAATACATCTACATGTGGAACAATTATCATGGGAAACTGACTAGAAACTGGCAGAAGAACTGTACAATTAAAGCTGCAAGAAAGATCTGTACATAATTGGGTAGGACAGAAAAAAAGGCATTTGGTCAGGAACTGAGCCCCTAGGAAGGATCTGTAAGAAAGAAAAGTTCTATATGGGTGGACCCTTGACTTGAAGAGCGAGGAGGTTGAGCCACACACTGGGCATACCAGTCCTGGGCTCCTGCGTGGAAGAGACAGTCCCCCTCGCCTGCTGGGAAATCTACTGAGACAGACAGAAGGGCTGGAAAAGCCTAGACTCTACTTGTGAGGAGTGCTCGCATGCTGGCTTGCTAACAAGCAGGGTCGAGAGAGTTTTGCATTAGTGGGTGCTGCCTTACCACTTCCCAATCCGAACGGGCAAACAACCCAGGCCCACTCACTCCATCCCTCATGCAAGATTTGCACACAGACTTGGTCTAGCTATGGAGAGACAGACTCTGGAGGCTGGGGTATGATCCGGTGGAGTCATGGAGGCCATTGTCAGTGTGCACATGAACAGTGCCACAGAAATGCCCAGTGACTAAGCACTGAAGCTCAGGCAGACAGACCTTGAGAGAGACACAGCCCGAGGGACTGGGATGTGGTCCAGGTGGGACGGTAGCAGTTGTCATCAGCATGCTCAGGAGTACAGAGCCTTTCGTCTCCCAGGGAGAGCACCCTGGCTCTGGCTCCACTCACTCCATGCCACAACTTAGCAGTAGATCTGGGGCAGACAGGTTCTGTGAGAACACTGCCACAGAGGCAGCCCAGATCTCTGGTGGCAGTGCAGTCACTTCAATTCCTGCAGCCACGATGCCCCAGCCCTCAGCCCCAGCCTACTTCAGACCATAGCCTTGCACTAGATCTCAGATGAACACAGCAGAGAAAGGGATTCAACCTTGGGCTGCTTCTGAGCAGAAACGTGAATGCCTACACAGGTGATGCATAGGTCCTCTGTGACTGCATGGGCCTTACTTGCTTTAGCAATCACCTCCTTTTGGGCAGGGCTTGAACTCATGGACAGTGGAAACTGATTGAGCCTGACCATCAGGGCTTCTACTCCAACAACTGGGGAGCAGACCTCACCTCTGACAGGGCATTGACAGCCATGGAGCAGAGAAAAAGTCCCACCTCACGTCTTGTACAGGCTCTAGATGCTACAACACCAGCCATACCACCTATCAAGGGGATAATAGCCCACACACCCTGAAGAATGATGTGGCTGGCGTCCAACTGAAACCAGCCCTCACACCAAAAATATTGGATTCACACAGTCTACACAGTGATGTTCCCACATAAAAACACCCCTTCAAGACCACAGCAGATAACTGTTTCTGCTAAATTCATAGAGACAAAGAAAGTTAAGTAAAATGAAAAGAGAGAGGAACTACTTCCAGTTAAAAGAACAAGATAAATCCCCTGTAAGAACAAATAATGAAACAGACCATGCAGCAGTCTACTAGACCCTGATTTCAAAAAGGAGGTAATAAAAATGCTAACTGAATTAAGAAAGATTATCGGTAGAAACACAGATCACTGTAACAAGGACCTAGAAACTATAAAGAGGAGCCAATCAAAAATAGACAATTCAATTCCCAAGATAAAACCAATCTAGAAGCAATGAATAGCAGACTAAATGAGACAAAAGAATAAATAAGTGATCTGGAGATAGAGTAATGGAAATCACCCAATCAGAACAGCAGACAGAAAGACAAATGAAAAAAAAAATGAAATCAACATATCAGATCTATGGGATAATATAAAACATGCTAACCTATGCATAACAGGGGTTTCAGAAGGAGATGAGAGAAGGGGGTTGAAAATGTATTTGAAGAAAATATGGCTGAAGACTTCTCAAACCTAAAGGAGGAAACATACTCAGGTACAGTAAGCACAGAGAGTCCCAAACAAGATGAACCCAAACAGACCCACACTAAATCATATATTAATTAAAATGGCAAAAGTTAAAGAGAGGATTCTAAAGGCAGCAAGAGAAAAACAAAGATTTAGTTACAGGGGAACCACCAAAAGGCTATCAGCTGATTTCTCTGCAGAAACTTTACAGGCTAGTAGGGATGGCATGATATATTCAAAGTACTGAAGGGCAAAGCCTGCAACCTAGGATGCTGTTCCTAGCAAGATTATCATTTGGAATAGAAAGAGAGCTAAAGAATTTTTCAGAGAAGCAAAAACTAAAAGAATTCAGCAATACTAAACCTACCCTAAAAGAAATATTGAAGGGTCTTCTCTAAATAGAAAAGAAGCAAGAATCTGTAGGAAAGGGAAAATCAGAATAGGAAAGGCAAATATATAAAAGGATTCAAGATCACTTTTAAAAACCAATACATAGATTAAAAAATAATAATATAATTGTGAAAGTAATTTTAACTATAATTAACAGTAAAAGGATAAGCATGACAATATAAAATAGGATATCAAAATCACAAAATGTAGGGGAGGGGAGTATAAAAATGTAGATTTTTTAAAAATACGAACTTGAATGACTATCAGTTTAAAGCAAATAGATATAGTTATGGGTCAACATACTTGAACTCCATGGTAACCTCAAATCAGAAACATACAATAGATTCACCAAAACCAAAAAGAAAGAACTCAAGCATACTACAAAAGAAAAACATCAACCCCCTCCCCCTGCCAAAGGAAAAAAAAACTGCACAGAGAAGAACTACAAAACCAACTGGAAAGCAAGGATTAAAATGGCAGTAAATACATAGTTATCAATAATTACTTTAAATGTCACTGGATTAAATGCTCTGATCAAAAGACAGAGTGGCAGATTGGAGGAAAAAAACCAAGAAACTACAATTTGCTGCCTTCAGAAGACTAACATCAGGATGAAAGATACACATAGACTGAAAGGCGATGGAGAAAGAGAATTCATGCAAATGGAAACAACAAGAAAGTGGGGGTAACAATACTCCTATCAGACAAAATAGACTTTAAAACAAAAGCCATATAGAAAGAAAAAGGGCATTATATAATGATAAAGTGATCAATATAAGAAGAGGATATTACACTTGTACTGTAGGAGCACCTAAGTATATAAAACAAATGCTAGAAGACATAAAGGGAGAAATTGACAATGATACAATAATAGTAGGAGTCTTTAACACCCCACTGACATCAATGGACAGATCATCCAGACAGAAAATCAATACGGCAAGAATGTTCCTAAATGATACAATAGAGCAGTTGGACTTAATTGATGTCTACAGGGCACTACATCCAAAACAAAAAACAAAAACAGAATACATGTTCCTTTCAAGCTCACATAGAAGATTCTCTAGGATAGATAACATACTAGATCACAGAACAAGCCTCAACAAATTTAAGAGGTTAGATATTATTTCAAGCATCTTTTCTGACCACAGTGGTATGGAACTAGAAATAAACTACAGAAAGCAAAATAGGAAAAAACACATGGAGACAAAACAACAAGCTACTAAAAAGACAGTGGCTCAACAATGAAATCAAAGAATAAATCAGAAAATACCTTGAGACAAATGACAATGAAAACACAACCTTACAAAATCTATGGGATGCAGCAAAACAGTTTTAAGAGGGAAATTTATAGTGATATACAGGCCTTCCTCAAGTAACAAGAAAAATCTCAAACAACCTAACCTACCACCAAAATGAATAAGAAAGAAGGATAAACAAAATCCAAAGTTAACAGAAGGAACAAAATAATAAAGTTCAAGGGGAAATAAATAAAATAAGAGATAAAAAAATAATAGAAAAGATCAATAAAACCAAGAGCTGGTAGTTTGAAAAGGTAAATCAACAAACCTCCAGAGAGACTCACCAAGAACAAAAGAGAAATGACTCCAATAAATAAAATAATAAATGAAAGAGGAGAAATAACAACTGATACCAGAGAAATACAAAAAATTATAAGAATACCATGAACAGTTTTATACTAACAAATTAGACAATCTAGAAGAAATGAACAAGTTTCTAGGAACATACAGCCTGCCAAAATTGAGTCAAGAAGAAATGGATAACTTGAACAGACTGATCACTAGAAGTGCAGTAGAATATGTAATAATAATAAAAAAAAAAAACCTCCTTGCAAACAAAAGCCCTGGAGTGGATGGCTTCACTGGGAAATTCTACCAAACATACAAGGAGGAACTCATACCAGTCCTTCTAAAACTATTACAAAAAATTGAAGAGGAGGGAACACTTCCAAATTCAATCTATGAGCCCACTGTTATCCTGATGCCAAAACCAGACAAAGACACTACAAAAAAAGAAATTTACAGGCCAATATCTTTGATGAATTTAGACGTAAAAGTCTTCAGCAAAATATTAGCAAATTGAATCCAACAATACATGAAAAGGATCATACACCAAGATAAAGTTGGGTTCATTCCAGGATCACAAGGATGGTTCAAAATATGTGAATCAGTCAGTGTGATACACCACATTAACAAAAGCAAAGACAGAAACCACATCATCATCTCAATAGCTGCAGAAAAAGCATTTGACAAAGTTCAATATCCATTCATGATAAAAACTCTCACCCAAATGGGTATATAGGGAACATATCTGAACATAATAAAAGCCATTTATGACAGACCCATAGCCAACATAATACTCAATGGTGAAAAGCTGAAAGGCTTCCCGGTAAATGCAAGAACAAGACTAGGATATCCACTCTCACCAGTTCTATTCAACATTGTAGTGGAAGACCTAACTACAGCAGTCAGACAAGAAAAAGAAGTAAAAGGTTTACGAATTGGAAGGAAAGATTGAAAACTGTCACTACTTCAGATAACATGATACTCTATAAAGAGAACCCCAAAGTCTCCACACAAAATCTATTAGAACTAATAAATGAGTTCAGAAAGGTAGTAGGATACAAGATTAATACATGGAAATTTGTTGTGTTTCTTTACATTAACAAATATCAGAAAGAGAAAGCAAAAAAAGAAAAAAATCCTGTTTAAAATCGTGTCAAAAAAAGTAAAATACCTAGGAATAAACTTAACTGAGGAGGTGAAAGACATATATGCTGAAAGCTGTAAAACATTGGTATAAAGTAAATTGAGGATGATTCAAAGAGACAAAAAGATATCCAATGCTCTTGGATTGGAGGAATTAATATTGTTAAAATGACTGTGCTACCCAAAGTAATATACAGATTTAATGCAATCTCTATCAAAATACTCATGACATTTTTCACAGAACTAGAACAAATAATCCTAAAATTTATATGGAACTCCAAAAGACCCAGAATTGCCAAAGCAATCCTGAGGAAAAAGAATAAAGTTGGAGGCATACCCCTTCCAGACCTCAGACTATACTACAAAGCTATAGTAATCAAAACAGTGTAATATTGGCACAAAAACAGACATATAGATCAATGGAACAGAATAGACAGCCCAGAAATAAACCCATGCACCCATGGTCTATGACAAACGAGACAAGAATATACAATGGAGAAAAGACAGTTTCTTTAACAAGTGGTGTTGGGAAAGCTGGACAGCTACATGTAAATCAATGAAATTAGAACACTCCCTCACACCATATACAAAAATAAACTCAAAATAATTTAAAGACCTAAATATAAGACATGGCACATAAAACTCCTAGAAGAGAACATAGGCAAAAACATTTTCTGACATAAATCATAGCAATATTTTCTTGGATCAGTCACATAAGGCAAAAGAAATAAAAGCAAAAATAAACAAATGGCACCTAATCAAACTGAAGAGCTTTTGCACAGCAAAGGAAACCATCAACAAAATGAAAAGAAAACCTACAGAATGGGAAAAAAATATTTGCAAGCAGTGTGACTGACAAGGGGTAAATATGCAAACAATTCATACAACTCATTAACAAAAATTTAAACAACCCAATAAAAAAATGGGCAGAAGGCCTAAATAGACATTTCTCCAAAGAAGACATACAAATGGCCAACAGGCACATGAAAAGATGCTCATCATCACTTATTATTAGAGAAATGCAAATCAAAACCCCAATGAGGTATCACCTCACACAAGTCAGAATGGATATCATCAAAAAGTCCACAAATAATAAATGCCGGAGAGGGTGTGGAGAAAGGGAACCCTCCTACACTGTTGGTGGGAATGTAAACTGGTGCAGCCACTATGGAAAACAGTATGGAGGTTCCTTAAAAAACTAAAAGTAGAGCTACCATATGATCTTGCAATCCCACTCCTGGGCATATATCTGGAGAAAACCAGAATTTGAAAAGATACATGCACCTCAGAGTTCATTGCAGCACTGTTTACAATAGCCAAAACATGGAAGCCACCTAAATGTCCATCGACAGATGAATGGATAAAGAAGATACACAAAATGAATCTATATACAAAATGGAAGCAGACTTACAGACATATAATACAAATTTATGGTTACGAAAGGAGAGAGAGAGTGAGGGATAGGTTAGGCATATATTATTAAAAGACATAGACTATTATACATAAAATAGATAAGCAACAAGGTTTTACTATATAGCACAGGGAATTTTATTCAATATCTTATAATCTGCAATGGAATATAATCTGCAAAAAAAAAAAACTGGATCACTATGCTGTACACCTGAAACTAACACAGTATTGTAAATTAACTATACATCATTAAAGAAAAAAAAAAGTTAAACAGAACAAAAAAAGAAAAAGCAATTAAAAGATGTATAGCAGAATCAACTCACTTTTTTCCTCCTCTGTTTTGTTGGAAAGATAAGTTGGTAGAAGTTCCTTTAGAAAGAGCCAAAATTTTGTGAAGGAATACTGTCAAAGTACAAAAAGTAGGTTTTAGAAATTTAGAGCTTTTATATTTTTTTCTCTAAGTTTTAGGAAACTTTTAGTATATTATTTCCAAAACATTATCTGGCAGGTGTGGGGAAAATTTAACGATTTACTTTTGGGGCTTAAACTTTTAATTTGCTATTGTTACTAAGTTAGTATTATATTTTATCTCATTTGTTCTAAATGCAGACTAAGAGATATGTTATGTTCATGATCATTCACCTTTTGAAATTATCTATTACTTCTTACTCTACACAAGGATATTTTTAGCTGCCTAAGTTTCTTATTTTTTTCAATATAATTACATGAAATGTTTGTGTTAAATCATATTAAATATGATTATATATTTTGAATATATAAATATTTTTTACAGCTTGGATATATCATGTTTTATGAGTATATTTCCTTTCTTGTATACCTTTTGTTATGCTTAATAATTGCCTTATTTTTTCAATTGATTATTTTTTTCTGTTTATGTATCACATATTTATCCATAGTCTTTTTGTCAGACCCTAAAACGTATTTGGAATCTATGTGTTCTATTTAATTTTTTCTTAGTACTCTCCTACTTAGAGCCTTTTGTCCTCCTGTTTCAAGGTGAGTTAATTCTTCCCCAGGCCTGCAGTCTACAGCTTAAGTTATCTTGAGATTGCTTTTCACCATTATTCTGGGGTTATATTTGTCTCTTTTCTGATCATATTCTCTTATTTTGGGTCTTTGTCTTTCTCTGTCTTAGTTAGTCCCTCATTTTTCTGGAACACATCCTCCATAGTAGCTTCTTAAGCAAGATTATATGGGATGAAAAATATTTTGAGATTTGCATGTCTAAAATTATCTGTATTATACTATTATATGTGATCATAACTGGGCTGGGTTTAAAATACTAGACTAGAAATAGATTAATCTCATGATTTTGAAGGCCTTATTCTATTATAGTAGTTCTCAAAATGTGGTCCCTGAACCAGCAGCATCAATGTTACCTGGGAAATTGTTAAAAGAGCAAATTTTTGATCTCCATCAAGGCTTATTGAATCAGATATGCTGGGGAATGAGACCTTGCAATCTGTGTTTAGACAAAAACTCAAGTTGATTTGTGCAATGCACAAATGCCCAGCAGTGCATGGCAGTGTGGACTGGCCATTTGATGACAACTTCTCAATATTTGTGGGTATTTTTGAGAGGGGTAAGCCAGTCATTTCTCTAGAAGAATCCTAATACCTTCTGCCTAGGGATTAAGTAGGGGTGGTTGGGGATGGGTAAGGGGCATAAGGTTTGACTTTCAGGGATGTATGTAGAGGATAGTCTGCTCTCAATGCAGGAGGGATTCTGAGGTCAAATGTTGTATTATCAATTATTAAACAATCTTCTGTATTTAGCTCTATTATTTTCTTCAGAGGTACCTGTTGTCTACATTTCCTGAACATTTTTGAATACTTCTTTTCACCTATCTTCCTGCAGTCATTTAACTTTTGCCCTTTTGTATTTTGGTATGTCAGTTATCACCTTTCAAAATTTTATTAAAATTACTCCTTCATAGTACTTTTCTCTTTCTTTGTCTTTATTCTTGTGCGTGTATGTTTTAATTTATTCCCTTGGTTTCATTTTAGTAGGATTTTAGAAGGGATAGAAGATAAGTGAATACTTTTAGTCTTCCATTTTTATCTAGAAATCTATGGGCACAAGTGTTTTAAAATATAGATTCCTGGAAGTGGTATGGTTAGGTCAGAGAATACACTTAATTATAGCATGGCTTTTCAAATCAAATTCTAGGTGAAGGTATTATAACTACTGAATTATTGATAGTTTTCATTGTCATTTATTTACTGCACAATTACATTTTAAGGTGCTGTTGTGGCTTTTTGTTGATAACTAAAGTAGAATGACTTATAAAATTGAATTATATTTTAGAAATTTGCGGAAAACTGAAGACAGAAAAAGGAAACTAGAGGAGCTTCTTAATTCTGTTGGTCAAACAGTGTCAGAACTCAAAGAAAAGTAAGTTAAGTTTTGAAATGTATTTTGAATATTTGAAAACATACCTCAACTAATACTTAAATTTTGAAAATCTTAGTTATAATCACTGTCTTAATTTTTTGGTATCTCTAAAAGGGGGAAGGATGTAAAATAATATAGAATGTCTTCCTTTTTAAAAACATTTAATAAGAACAAAAATATTTTAAGTTTCTATATTCCCAAGCATTGGAAAATTGAGCAGGAAGAATTGAATGTAATGTGTTAATGCTGGGAGTGTTTACATTTGGTATTCCCATTTCTTTATAATTTTGACTTCAAGATTTTAGACTCCTTTATTTCAGATGATGCTATAGGACCACCTATTCCATAATATTTCCAGAGGTATATGATCATGTTAAAAAATTTTTGTCTTTTTAACTTTGCCCTTTTTGGTATTAAAAAATATTCCTTCATGCAAATATTATTCTCAAATTTAAGAAGCATTTATGAATGTGATTAATCTTAAAACCTTGCATGTACCTCTGTGTTCCTGTGATTGCTTTTTAATATAGGCTAGAAAATATTGGTATGGGAATTATTATAAATGTGGAAGCATTTTCCTTTAAGAATTGTGAAGATTGGAAAACTGGAGAATGTGTCATTAAATATAGCATATGTTATCACTTGCTTTCAGTTTTATGAGAGTAAAACTTTTCTATAAACATATTTTTTCTTTAAGTGGTGTGTTATGTATCCTTTTCTTTCTTATGAAAGAAATACAAATTATTGCACCAAGAAAAAATTCATCAGACTGAAAACTGAATTTTTTTTTCTCTACAGCATTAGAAAACAGTTATCTCTTTTACATTTATATATGTTTATTTATAGAGAATAAACAAAAAAATCTTCAAACCCATAAATTCAATGTTTTTCATATTCCTGAATGTTTTTTATGTTAGACATACAGAAATGAAATCACATAATTTCCTTCCTGGTATAATTAGAGAAGTATAAGGAAAATAATATATTATTTTCAGTGTTACATGCTCAGAATCAGTGCTTAATAATACTCAGATAATTGTCAAATATTTATTGAGTTGTTAGCTTATGATACCAATGTTTGACTCCATTTGTTAGTCATTTGCATGTGTCAGGTGTTGTCCTAGTCACTTTACGTATTCATCATTTTTAATACTTAAAACAACACTGAGAGGTGGATATTCTTACATTTTGCAGACTAGGAAGCTAAAGATTGGAAAAATTTATTTGCCTAAGTTAAGCAGTTAGTAAATGACTAAGCAAGCATTAGATCTTGTATTTGTCTGACTCCATAAAGTTCCTTTTCTTAGTCACTACACTATACTACCAGTATTTTGGAAGGATTATTATGAAAACCTTCTGAATAATATTACTGAGGACCTTGTGGATAATGTGACTGAGGAATTGAATTTTTAATTTTATTTATGTGGCTACCATTTTGGACAAGTGACTCCTAGAGTCTTATGTCTAGGGAAGGGAGGAATAGAGCACTTAGAGAGGCAATAAAAGTACTGTAAAATGCCTGGAACTTAATATCAGACACAGCCATATATGAATTTTAGATCCTCTGCTTACTGTTGGGGAGACCTGTGCAATAATCTGTTTGGATTTAAGTCTCCATATATATAAAATGAGAATTGTAATACTTATTTTCAACTATTCTGAGAATTGGCAGAATCCTGAGCATTTTGAAGGCACTTACATATTTGTCGAAGGACTAAGTAATAGGAATATTACTATTATATTTAATAAAATAATATATATGTACAAGTATTTTTAAGGAAAATAATTTAAAAGTTTTAAACTTTAGCAAATGGGCACATAGGGAGAGAACATATCTGATGGGCTGAATATATCAGGTGAGTTTTAAGATTTTATTTATATTTTTGATAGGTATATATTTGAGGGAATTAGAGTGAGGGATGAGATAGGGATAAGGAAGGAGGTGGAGAGTATTCTAGGCAAACGGAACATCCTGTTGAAGGGCACAGCAGATAAAAGATAGGGCATTTTCTGAGAATACAAAATTCTTCAGATGTTGACATATAGTTTTACTGAACTGAGTAAAATGAAATAAAACTGAAAAGATAGATCAATATTATGACTGGGCCTTTGAATGTCATATTCATAAGTTTATACATAATGTAGTAGGACATTAAGGCCCTGTGAGAATGTTCCCCTTTAAATGTATGTGTTGGTATTGTGTCTCTTACATTAATGATATTTTATATGCAAATATTATCAATATTATAGTTAATTAAATTATTGTATAAAAGTTCACTTTACTATATAAGCATAATTTAATTAAATCTATCTTAAATCCAGTTGTCTTTAATTAAACTTTAATGTTTTCATAGATTTCAGAGCAGGACTTCAGAAGCTGCCAAACTTGAAGCTGAAGTAAGCAAAGCACAAGAAACAATTAAAGCTGCAGAAGTCTTGATTAATCAGCTTGACAGAGAACACAAGAGATGGAATGCGCAGGTTTGTTTGAAAGAGAGGTCATAAAGAGGCATTGTTTAAAACACAGGAAATGTGTAAGATAATGTATTTGTTAACAAAATGAAAAGGAAAACATATCCATTAAATTTCAGCCCTGGCTTAGGATAAATTATCTAGATATTAATGGCCATGATGTGAATTAATCTTTTTTTTTTTTAACATCTTTATTGGAGTATAATTGCTTTACACTGGTGAGTTAGTTTCTGCTGTATAACAAAGTGAATCAGCTATACATAAACATATATCCCCATATCTCCTCCTACTTGCGGCTCCCTCCCACACTTCCTATCCCACCCCTCTAGGTGGGTGGACACAAAGCACCGAGCTGATCTCCCTGTGCTATGTGACTGCTTCCCACTAGCTATCTGTTTTACATTTGGTAGTGTATATATGTCCATGCCACTCTATCACTTCGTCCCAGCTTACTCTTCCCCCTCCCTGTGTCCTCAAGTCCATTCTCTATGTCTGCGTCTTTATTCCTGTCCTGCCCCTAGGTTCTTCAGAACCATTTTTTTTAGATTCCATATATGTATGTTAGCATACGGTATTTGTTTTTCTCTTTCTGACTTACTTCACTCCGTAACAGTATCTATGTCCATCTACCTCATTACAAATAACTCAGTTTCATTTCTTTTTATGCCTGAGGAATATTCCATTGTATATATGTGCCACATCTTCTGTATCCATTCATCTGTTGATGGACACTTAGGTTGCTTACATGTCCTGTATATTGTAAATAGTGCTGCAATGAACATTGTGGTACATGTCTCTTTTTGAATTATGGTTTTCTCAGGGTATATGCCCAGTAGTGGGATTGCTGGGTCGTATTGTAGTTCTCCTTGTAGACTTTCCACCATTTTATATTCTTGCCTCCTTTACCAAAAATAAGGTGACCATATGTGCGTGGGTTGATCTCTGGGCTTTCTATCCTGTTCCATTGATCTATATTTCTGTTTTTGTGGCAATACCATTCTGTCTTGATTACTGTGGCTTTGTAGTATAGTCTGAAGACAGGGAGCCTGATTCCTCCAGCTCCAGTTTTCTTTCTCAAGATTGCTTTGGCTATTCGGGGTCTTTCGTGTTTCCATAAAAATTGTGAAATTTTTTGTTCTAGTTCTGTGAAAAATGCCATTGGTAGTTTGATAGGGATTGCACTGAATCTGTAGATTGCTTTGGGTGGTATAGTCATTTTCACAAAGTTGATTCTTCCAATCCAAGCACAAGTATATCTCTCCATCTGTTTCTATCATCTTTAATTTCTTTCATCAGTGTCTTAGAGTTTTCTGCATACAGGTCTTTTGTCTCCTTAGGTAGGTTTATTCCTAGGTATTTTATTCTTTTTGTTGCAATGGTAAATGGGAGTATTTCTTTAATTTCTCTTTCAGATTTTTCATCATTAGTGTATAGGAATGCAGGAGATTTCTGTGAATTAATTTTGTATCCTGCTACTTTACCAAATTCATTGATTAGCTCTAGTAGTTTTCTGGTAGCATCATTGCGATTCTCTATGAATAGTATGTCATCTGCAAACAGTGACAGTTTTATTTCTTCTTTTCCGATTTGAATTCGTTTTCTTTCTTTTTCTTGTCTGATTGCTGTGGCTAAAACTTCCAAAACTATGTTGAATAAGAGTGGTGAGAGTGGGCAACCTGTCTTGTTCCTGATCTTAGTGGAAATGGTTTCAGTTTTTCACCATTGAGAATGATGTTGGCTGTGGGTTTGTCATATATGGACTTTATTACGTTGAGGTAAGTTCCCTCTATACCTATGTTCTGTAGAGTTTTTATAAGTGGGTGTTGAATTTTGTCGAAAGCTTTTTCTGCATCTATTGAGATGATCATATGGTTTTCTCCTTCAATTCGTTAATATGCTTTATCACATTGATTGATTTGCGTATATTGAAGAATCGTTGCATTACTGGAATAAACCCCACTTGATCAGGGTGTATGATCCTTTTAATGTGCTGCTGGATTCTGTTTGCTAGTATTTTGTTGAGGATTTTTGCATTTATGTTTATCAGTGATATTGGTCTAATTTTCTTTTTTGGTGACATCTTTGGTTTTGTTATCAGGGTGATGGTGGCCTCGTACGATGAGTTTAGGAGAGTTCCTCCCTCTACTATATTTTGGAAGAGGTTCAGAAGGATAGGTGTTAGCTCTTCTCTAAATGTTTAATAGAATTTGCCTGTGAATCCATTGGGTCCTGAGCTTTTGTTTGTTGGAAGATTTTTTTTTTTTTTTGCGGTACGTGGACCTCTCACTGTTGTGGCCTCTCCCGTTGCAGAGCACAGGCTCTGGACGCGCAGGCTCAGCGGCCATGGCTCATGGGCCCAGCCGCTCTGCGGCATATGGGATCTTCCCGGACCAGGGCACGAACCCATGTCCCCTGCATCGGTAGGCGGACTCTCAACACTGTGCCACCAGGGAAGCCCTGTTGGAAGATTTTTAATCACAGTTTCAATTTCAGTGCTTGTGATTGGCCTGTTTATATTTTCTGTTTCTTCCTGGTTCAGTTTCGGGAGGTTGTGCTTTTCTAAGAATTTGTTCATTTCTTCCAAGTTGTCCATATCATTGGCATGTAGTTGCTTGTAGTAATCTCTTATGATCCTCTGTTTTTCTGCAGTGTCAGTTGTTACTTCTGCTTTTTCATTTCTAATTCTGTTGATTTGAGTCTTCTCCCTTTTATTCTTGATGAGTCTGGCTAATGGTTTATCAATTTTGTTTATCTTCTCAAAGAACCAGCTTTTAGTTTTATTGATCTTAGCTATTTTTTTCTCCATTTCTTTATCATTTATTTCTAATCTGATATTTATGATTTCTTTCCTTCTGTTAACTTTGGGATTTTTTTGTTCTTCTTTCTCTAATTGCTTAAGGTGTAACTTTAGGTTGTTTATTTGAGATATTTCTTGTTTCTTGAGGTAGGATTATATTGCTATAAACCTCCCTCTTAGAACTGCTTTTGCTGCATCCCCTAGGTTTTGGGTCATAGTGTTTTCATTGTCACTTGTTTCTAGGTTTTTTCCTTTGATTTATTCAATGATCTCTTGGTTATTTAGTAGTGTATTGTTTAGCCTTCATGTGTTTGTATTTTTCACAGATTTTTTCCTGTAGTTGATATCTAGTTTCATAGCATTGTGGTCGGAAAAGATACTTGATACGATTTCAATTTTCTTAAATTTACCAAGGCTTGATTTGTGACCCATGGTATGATCTATCCTGGAGAATATTCCATTAGCACTTGAGAAGAAAGAGTATTCTGTTGTTTTTGGATGGAATGTCCTTTAAATATAAATTAAGTCCATCTTGTTTAAGTTATCATTTAATGTTTGTGTTTCCTTTTTTATTTTCATTTTGGATGATCTATCCATTGGTGCAAGTGGGATGTTAAAGTTCCCTACTATGATTGTGTTACTATCGATTTCCCTGTTTATGGCTGTTAGTATTCGCCTTAAGTATTGAGGTGCTCCTATGTGGGGTGCATAAATATTTACAATTGTTATATCTTCTTCTTGGATTGATCCCTTGATCATTATGTAGTGTCCTTCTTTGTCTCTTGTAATAGTCTTTATTTTAAAGTCTATTTTGTCTGATACGAGAATTGCTACTCCATCTTCCTTCTGATTTGTATTTGCATGGAATATCTTTTTCCATCCCCTCACTTTCAGTTTGTATGTGTCCCTAGGTCTGAAGTGGGTCTGTTGTAGACTGCATATATATAGGTCTTGTTTTTGTACCCATTCAGGTGTCTGTGTGTTTTGGTTGGAGCACTTAATCCATTTACATTTAAGGTAGTTATCAATATATGTGTTCGTATTACCATTTTATTAATTGTTTGGGGTTATTGTAGGTCTTTCCTTCTCTTGTGTTTCCTGCCTAGAGAAGTTCCTTTAGGATTTGTTGTTAAACTGGTTTGATGGTGCTAAATGCTCTTAGCTTTCGCTTGTCTGTAAAGGTTTAATTTCTCCATCGAATCTGAATGAGATCCTTTCTGGGTAGAGTAATCTTGGTTGTAGGTTTTTCTCTCATCACTTTAAATATGTCCTCCCACTCCCTTCTGGTTTGCAGAGTTTCTGCTGAAAGATCAGCTGTTAACCTTATGGGGATTCCCTTGTTTGTTATTTGTTGCTTTTTCCTTGCTGCTTTTAATATTTTTTATTTGTATTTCATTTTTAATAGTTTGATTAATATGTGTCATGGAGTATTTTTCCTTGGATTTATCCTGTATGGGACTCTCTGCACTTCCTGGACTTGATTGACTATTTCCTTTCCCATATTAGGGAAGTTTTCAACTATAGTCTCTTCAAATATTTTCTCAGTCCCTCTCTTTTTCTCTTCTTCTTCTGGGACCCCTATAATTCAAATGTTGGTGCATTTAATGTTGTCCCAGAGGTCTATGAGACTGTCTTCAATTCTTTTCGTTCTTTTTTCTTTATTCTGCTATGCAACAGTGATTTCCACTGTTTTAACTTTCAGGTCACTTATGTGTTCTTCTGCCTCAGTTATTCTGCTATTGATTCCTTCTAGAGAATTTTTAATTTCATTTTTTGTGTTGTTCATCATTGTTTGTTTGCTCTTTAGTTCTTCTAGGTCCTTGTTAAATGTTTCTTGTATTTTCTCCATTCTATTTCCAGGATTTTGGATCATCTTTACTATCATTACTCTGAATTCTTTTTCAGTTAGACTGCCTATTTCCTCTTCATTTGTTTGGTCTGGTGGGTTTTTACATTGCTCCTTCATCTGTTGTGTATTTCTCTGTCTTCTCATTTTCTTAACTTACTGTGTTTGGGGTCTCCTTTTCGCAGGCTGCAGGTTCGTAGTTCCTGTTGTTTTTGGTGTCTGCCTCCAGTGGGTAAGGTTGGTTCTGTGGGTTGTGTAGGTTTCCTGGGGGAGGGGACTGGTGCCTGTGTTCTGGTGGATGAGGCTGGATCTTGTCTTTCTGGTGGGCAGGACCACGTCTTTTGGTGTGTTTTGGGTTGTCTGTAACCTTATTATGATTTTAGGCTGCCTCTCTGGTAACACGTGGGGTTGTGTTCCTCTCTTGCTAGTTGTTTGGCATAGGGTGCTGTAGCTTGCTGGTTGTTTAGTGGAGCTGGGCCTTCGCGTTGAGATGGAGATCTCTGAGAGAGCTTTTGCCGTTTGATATTATGGGTGGGGCCGGGAGGTCTCTGGTGGACCCATGTCCTGAACTCAGCTCTCGCACCTCAGATGCTCAGGCTTGACACCTGGCTGGAACAGCAAGACTCTGTCAGCCACATGACTCAGAAGAAAAGGGAGAAAAAAAAGAAAGAAAGAAAAAAATTAAATTGAAAAGTAAAAAATATTATTAAAAACAAAAAAATAAAAAAGTAATAAAAAAAAGAGAGAGCAACCAATCCAAAAAACAAATCCACCAATGATAACAAGCAGTAAAATGTATACTAAAAAAAAAAAAAAAAGCCACACAGAACCCTAAGACAAATGATAGAAGCAAAGCTATACAGACAAAATTACACAAAGAAGCATATCCATACATAGTCACAAAAGGAGAAAAAGGAAAAATATTTATATATGTATAAAAAGGAAGAATTCAACCAAATCAGTAAGTAAATCTGCCAGTGATAATAAGCTCTAAATACTAAAGTAAGATAAACATAAAACCAGAAACAAATTATATGCAGAAAGCAAACCCCAAGTCTGCAGTTACTCCCAAAGTCCACTGCCTCAGTTTTGGGATGTTTCATTGTATATTCAGGTTTTCCAAAGATGCAGGGTACGTCAAGTTGACTGTGGAGTTTTAATCCGCTGCTCCTGAGGCTTCATGGAGAGATTTCCCTTTTTCTTCTTTGTTCGCCCAGCTTCTGGGGTTCAGCTTTGGATTTGGCCCTGCCTCTGCTTGTAGGTCGCCTGAGGGCATCTGTTCCCTGCCCAGACGGGACAGGATTAAAGCAGCAGCGTATTAGGGGTCTATGGCTTACTCAAGCCAGGGGGAGGTAGGGGTACGGAATGCGGGTTGAACCTACAGCGGCAGAGGTCAGCATTTTGTTGCAACAGCCTGAGGCATGCCATGTGTTCTCCTGGGGAAGTTGTTCCTGGATCACAGGACCCTGGCAGTGGTGGGCTGCACAGGCTGCCGGGAGGGGAGGTGTGGATAGTGACCTGTGCTTGCACGCAGGCTTCTTGGTGGCGGCAGCAGCAACCTTAGTGTCTCATGCCCATCTCTGGTGTCTGCGCTGATAGCCACGGTTTGCGCCTGTCTCTGGAGCTCATTTACATGGTGCTCTGAATCCCGTCTCCTTGCACACTACGAAACAATGGTGTCTTGCCTCTTACGCAGTTCCAGACATTTTACCGGACTGCCTCCCGTCTAGCTGAGGCGCACTAGCCCCCTGCCGGACCCAAGTCCCCTCCCTGGGATCTGACCTCTGAAACCCGAATCTCCACTCCCAGCCCCCACCTGTCCCTGTGGGTGAGCAGACAAGCCTCTCAGACTGGTGAGTGCTGGTCGGCACTGATCCTCTGTGCGGGAATCTCTCCACTTTGCCCTCCGCACCATTGTTGCTGCACTCTCCTCCATGACTCTGAAGCTTCCCCCCCACCACCCCCTGTCTCCACCAGTGAAGGGGCTTCCTAGTGCGTGGAAATTTTTCCGACTTCACAGCTCCCTCCCACTGGTGCAGGTCCCATCCCTATTCTTTTGTCTCTGTTTTTTCTTTTTTCTTTTGCCCTACCCAGGTACATGGGGAGTTTTTTGCCTTTTAGAAAGTCTGAGGTCTTCTACCAGCGTTCAGTAGGTGTTCTGTAGGAGTTGTTCCACATGTAGATGTATTTCTGATGTATTTGTGGGGAGGAAGGTGATCTCCACGTCTTACTCCCCCGCCATCTTGAAGCTCTGCCGTGAATTAGTCTTTAAGCAAAATATCTCTATATGAATGGATTTTAGACAAAGCATCCTATTCCTCTTTTAGTTAGGAAAAGGTAGTGGTAAAAATGAGTTGTGGAAAATTTAGTACTGTTTAGAGCCTTGTTTGGACTTACCTTTACCAAGACAGTCCTCTTAGGATTTGACACTGTCAGCTATTTATTTGTGTTTGAGATTCTCTCTTATTTCAACTTTGTTAAAGTGTTGTCTCTTGTTTTTGTTCATTTGTTTTGATTTTGTTTTTGTTTTTGTTTTAAGCAGTTAGATTCCTGCCTTTGCTGGATCCTCCTCATCTGCTTATCCAATAATGTCGATTGCCCCCTCAGTATTCTCTTCCTCAGCTCCTTTCTCTGCAGATATTCTAGGAATTCTCATCCAGTCTTAAGAATATCACCCAAATGATGATGCTGACCAGAGCTATGTTTCTAATCTGCTGACTTTTAAATTCATATTTGTAACTATACCTTAGATATTAGCATTCAGCTGTCTCCGGAACTCAAATACATGTCTAAATTAACTTATTTTCTTTTCTCATATGAAATCTCTTTTATTTCCTATGTCTCATAAGGCATCTTTCTTATAGGCATCAAAACTAAAAATATGTGGATTATCTTAGACTCCTTCTATTAATTTGTATCCCTTTGCAAATATCCCTCATAGTTGTCTTCCCTCCTTAATTCTCTTCTTTTTCTTTTTTCACCTGAATTCTCCTGACTTGTCTTTCTCCTATCTGATCCTTTAATTAGTTGATTCTTATTTGTCAGCTGAATTATCTTTCTAAAACCCAGTCTCATTACATCACTCACTGCTCTGTTTAAACACTTTCAGTGGCTCATTATTACCGCAGGTTAAAACTGAAGCTACTTTGCATGGCATGGGAAGACTTTCAAATCTTCCTCCTTCCAGTCAATTCTGTGTTTCTCTTTTCATTATTCCTATTTTGGTACTCTTTCTGCTCAGGCTTATGCATTAGCCACACTATGCTTCTAATTAAAGAGTCTCCATGCTTAATTTTTGTTTTTTACCTTTGCTCATACTCTGTGTATCTAAATCATGTTTTTCAAAGTGATGCTAATTCACAGTGTTTATTAGAATTATTAGGAAATTTCAATGACAAAATATATTCTTCTTTACAGATATGTTGGGATTTTATACATTGTTTTAATATCACAGCAAGGTCTGAGGTCTTGTTGGTATTTTTACATTTCGACAATTTTGTTCAGACATGTTATTACTTTAAACCATTAAATGATTTTTTCTATAGTCAGAACTTCAATTTGTGAAGCTATCAATATTTTTTTTCTATCTTAGAACATATCCATATGTTGCTCTCTCTCTCCTTTTTTTTCCAGGTTACAGAGATAACAGAGGAATTAGCTACTCTTCCTAAAAGAGCTCAGCTAGCTGCTGCATTTATTACATATCTTTCTGCTGCTCCTGAGGGTCTGAGAAAAACCTGTTTGGTAGAATGGACCAAGTCAGCTGGTCTTGAAAGTTTGTATTTAGTTATTCATAAATTTGAAATTTCAGTATACTAAAAAGCACATCTTTTGATTTTTGTCATTTTACTTTTTTTTAAATGGGGAAAATTTTCTGTAAGTTAAAGGATACCATAGCTACTTTAGATTTGCTAAATTCTACAGATGTTCTGAGAATCGCTTTATTATAATGACTCTTCTACCCATAAAATCTCTTTTTGAAACTGACACCACTGAATTATTTTGGTGTTGTATGAATGCAGTTAAACATTTTATTAATTTTTACACTAATTTTGTATGGTAAGATGAGATGTAGGAATTCCAAAATTCTTTGTGAATTTTGTGGTTTTCGCAAATTATTATAGTTGTGAAACATTCATTTGATAGAAGAAATATAATTTGAGTTTCATTCCTTTGCACTTTTTAAAACTTTTTTTCTCTTTAGTTTCTGATTCTAAATGCAGAAGAACGGATTGTGTATTAAGAATGATCATGGGACTTTTGTTTGAGTATATTATAAACAATTTTATTCCCTTTCTTTTATCAAGCATAAGATTATTGTAGCAAAGTATTATTGATATCTTAATTTTTCAGAATTTGATCTGAGGAGGTTTCTTTGTACTGAAAGTGAACAGTTAATTTGGAAAAGTGAAGGCCTACCATCAGATGACCTTTCCATAGAAAATGCTCTTGTTATCTTGCAGGTAATTAATCTACTTTAATCTTCTCATTAGAAATGTTTTTTTTTGAAGCTTGCTCCATGAACTACCTTCTTCAAATCCTTAGGCTTTCACAGTTAGTCTTAGTTAAGTAAAAGTAAAAAATATTTTGCTAATAAAAATCCATTTGTGATTCAGGTAGCATCTCTAAAATTTTCAGTGTAATTTATTTTTTACCTTAATACAAAAGTATAAATAAAAATGGTATCATTTTGATGGCAAAATATTTTAAATTGAACTTCCTGATAATAATAGAAATGTTTTAGGGGTACTTGATTCATTTGGTTATATAGTTCTTTCATCTAGAGTATATTTTAAAAATAAGAATTTTATACTTTTATTTTATTTTGTTTTACAAAGTTATGGAAAGTGAAGATGGATGAGTTTTGGGTTATAAGTTAAAGATAACCATGTGCATATTTTGGAAAATTGTTCTTTTACATAGTATATGTTTCCAAAAAATAATTATTTAAAGTTGAAACAATTATACCTTAATTAGCAGTGAGTGTGAAAACCAAATTCAAAATCTTGTATACAAGCAAATCATTTCTTTGTATGAAGTTTGATTTTTTTTACCATTACTTTAGTTTACCTTTCTGATACAGGATTTGGAAGATAACATTTCTCCCTTGAAAATATGTTTTGTTTTTTCTGTTCTTTTTATCTCAACAGTTTATACTCTATATTACCAGTTTTTTCTTTCCTCTCTACAACCCTTCTCTCTGTCCACACACCATTTCTTTATCTCATAACTCCACATCTCAAAGAAAATATAAACATTAAATGCTTCTCCTTAGGTAGTGTAAGCTGTATTATTATATGATTCATATTGTGAGTATGAATTGTGGTCCCTGTTCATTCCTGGATAACTTATTCTGTTTGATTTGACCTGTTAATCAGCTGACTATGCTTTGACTCTATACATTGGTGTCTTACTAGCATAGAAGTCGTTGAACAAAGATTACACAATTTTGCCTTCTTTTAATTTGATTTGGCTTAAACTTTAATTTATTTTTTAAACATTTTTATTATTATTTTTCACACTAGAATTACAAATCTGGAACTCTAAATGTGTATGTAAATAAATTCATTACAACCTAGTACTTTTTATCATATTTGTTATTCCTTTCCCAAGGTTTCATAGTCACTCCTTTTTTCAGTACTCCAAGAAAGCAATTGTTTGCAGATTAAAAAAAAAAATACTAGTTTAAGAATTTTTCTTTTTTATTCCATAACAAATCAGAGGCTTTTAGGAAAAATATATCACAATAATTTTTATTTTTTACTGTTAATAGTAATTGAAAATATTTACTTTTGTATTCTGAATTAAATTGTCTTTCATGATGAATTTGGGGGATATTGTCTTTGAAATTAATTTTAATGACAAGCTTAGTTTACTTTGTATTTAATATTGCCAAGTTTCTTACAGACACATATGCATTTATATGACAAAACAAAACCATTTGCACAAACTTGTTAGAGTAATTAGTCATTTTGTTGAAATGAATTTTCCATTATGGTTAACATTTTATCTTAATTCTAAGGTGGACTAGATTTAGAATAAACTGTTGTAGTTGCGTGTGTGGTTGGATACAACAAGTCTATAACATCTACTCATTAACATTACCATGTGATATGAAGTTAGATGTCTAAATATGTACAAATTGGGTTTCTGGGAGTCTTCCCTGAGAAAAAAATGACTAGGTGTGATGAATTAAATGTATTTTTGATTCAGAGATATAGCATGTCTCCTCATTAACTACAATAAAGTTTTTCAGAGATTCAGTGCGGGATTTCCCAGATTCAAGGGCTATAGTCGCTCAATCCCTTATTGGTGCTAAGGATAGCCTTTTATGTCCAAAATTATTCCTTGTCTTACAACAAAAGATGCTTGGAATTCTCATATTTGTTTTAAGCTAACTGTTGAAGAACATGTGTTATCTGGGTGAGGAAATAGTCAAATAATTATCTGCCACAGAAAGCTCATATGACCTATGTCCTTGAGGAGCAGGGGAAAATCTTGACCGTGATGTCCTGGATTGCTTGGACTATGATTTACACCTGTTCTCCTGATGTAATTATTAATAATTTTTTCTTTACTCTCAAACGTGTCCTTGTTTGGAAGATAATTGTATGATCTTTGTAATATTGTGGAACTCAGGGGATAAATGGAGAGTATGAGACACTATGGAGAGGTGTGAGTGAAAGCATCCAGAAAGAAGATGGAAAATATGATTAATTTAAATTTCACAGTCTTGTAAATTTTTCTTGGTTTAAATTTCACAGTATTATAAATTTTTCTTGTGAAGATGTACTAGGTATGTTTTTTTTATTGTTTATGGACAGTTCAGTGTCAAATTAGTTTTCTTTATACCACTCAATTTCTGAGATTTTTTTTTTCCTTTCCTGCCATTTAGTGTATGCTGAGGAAATGCAAACTAATTTGCTATTAGTCTAAAGAACATAAAATTGTAAAGGTAAATTGCATAGGGAAAACATTTTTTCATTAAATCCCAAATGCATAACAATAATCAACACTTAAATGTACTTACTATGTTTTTCATATATTATTATTTAAGAATTAATACAAGTAAAGCACTTAAACTCTTAACTCATTTAATTTTCAAATCAACCCTATTTAGTAGGTACATGTATTATCCCTTTTTGTAGATAAGGAAGTTGAGATACAAAAGGATTAAGTTTCTTGTTCAGGGTCACAGAGCTGTCAAGAGGTAGAGCCAAGATTCAAACAGTGCCATCTAGGCAGTCTATGCTGTAAGGCTGCCTCTCCAAGATATGTGTTTTTCTGTATATGTTTTAACTTATTTATTTTATGTTATTCCTGTTAATATAATTCTCCTTATCTTATCAAAAGATGAGCTTTAGTTTTATTTACAAAATGTTTCTACTCTTATCCCACTTGTGGTTATTAAAAATAAAAATAAAATTATAGAGTTTTATAGATGTTTTAAAAATAGTCTTTTTCTTATTGGATGAAAGTCAAAAAGTGCAAACTTCCAGTTATAAGATAAATAAGCACTAAGGATGTTATGTACAACATGATAAATATAATTAACACTGCTGTATGTTATATATGAAAGTTGCTTAGAGAGCAAATCCTAAGAATTCTCATGACAAGGAAAAATAAATTTTTTTCTATTTCTCTAATTTTGTACCTGTATGAGATGATGGACGTTCCCTAAACTTACTGTGATAATCATTTCATGATGTATGTAAGTCAGATCATTATGCTATACACCTTAACTTACACAGTGTTGTGTGTCAGTTATATCAGTAAAACTGGAAGAAAAAAAATAATCGCTTTCAAAAATGTCCACTACCTAATCATTTTTTTTTTGCCAATAGATATCATGTGTCTCTAGCCTTTGACCTCTGTTTTGAGCTCTGTTGTTCTAATTTCCTGTTAGATATTGTTACCTGGAGCTTTGTAGGTAGCTCAAGCTCTGTCTTTAATCATTTTTTAAAAAAACTTTTAGTCAAGAATCTTTTAGTGGCCAACTTTAGTACTTTTTTCTTTTTCCTTAAAAAAAGCAACTTATGCTTTTAAATAACTGAGGTGTTCAGAAGATTGGGACTAGCTTCAGGATTCGAATGGTGTTACCAGGACATCTCTCTCCCTCTCCATCTTAAGAGATGGATTTATTCTTGGATAGGTTCTTTCTACCCTGTGTTAAGGATAGACATTGGCGACTCCAGGTTTACCATTATCACAATTTATGTTCTCAGACTAAAGATATCTCTTCCCTTCCTTTCCAGTATTTGTTACTTCCCCAGAAAGATTCTGATTGGTTAGTTTGGGTCACCTGCTCATCTCTTGTGTGCAGTGCTAGATGATTGATTATCCCATGAGAAATGCATTGAGTGGGGCATGCATGCTAGGCAAAGGTAGCTATGTACTTTAATAATTGTTTCTCTTTCTCACCCACTCCCTATAACCTGCTTCTCTTTTATTTCCTAACACTGGAGATGTCACAGTCTTGGTCCAGTAATGCAAACTGCAAATCTGCAACTCATTCTTACTATGTCTCTTTACTTTTACATTCAGTTAGTTATTCAGCAAGCCTTGTCAAATCTACTTCTCAAATGTGTCATGAATTCATTCTCTTCTAACCACATCTACTGCCAGTGGCTTCACTTAGGCCTTCATCATGTTGTACCTGGATAAATACATTATTATAGCAGTTGGTCCCCTGCCCCTGTATCAGTTCCTTTATTTTGGAGTGATCCTCCTAAAATGTTAATCTGATCATCACAGTTCCTTGATTAATATATTTCAGTGACTACCCACTACCTGCAGTATAAAAATTTCATTATCCTTAAACATGGCATAAAATGCTCTTCATGATCAGAAAGACCTCTGATTACTCCTGCCATTTTATATGCATCATCTTTGTCTATACTTTTTATTCCAACTATGCCAAACTACTGGTAGTTTTCCAGATACTCCCAGCTTTTCATTCTTCTCTCAATCAGGCTGTTGTTTTGGCCTAATTTGCTTTTTTTACTTCTTTGCCTGGCCAAGTCCTATTTTTTTTGACCTAGTTTGACTTGAATTGCTTCCTAGCAGCTTCTCCTAACTCTGCCTGTGATCCACCTATAGAATTTTGTGTCCTTTTTGATTGAAAAAATTTTCGTTTTTTTGCTTCTTTATTAGATTTGTGACCAATGAAGGTAAGGGAATGTATCTTATTAATTTTTGTATCTCTCGTGTTGTCTTATTATAATCATTAATCAACATATGGTAGATGAATGATTAGCATGAATGAATGAAAGCTCACTATTTTTAGATCTACTATAATTTGTTAAATGTAGAATTTTACCACATTTAATCATGGAACACAGACCTAAAATATACCTCAGAGGTCTTCTCTAAATCTCTGGAGAAGTATAAATAAGATGAACACAAACTTGTAAGTATTCTTTGAAATTCTTTTTTTTTTTTTTTTTTTTTTTGCGATACGCGGGCCTCTCACTGTTATGGCCTCTCCCATTGCGGAGCACAGGCTCCGGACGCGCAGGCTCAGCGGCCATGGCTCACGGGCCTAGCCGCTCCGTGGCATGTGGGATCTTCCCGGACCGGGGCACGAACCCGTGTCCCATGCATCGGCAGGGGGACTCTCAAACACTGCGCCACAAGCGAAGCCCTTCTTTGAAATTCTTAAGCATATATTCTATGCTAAAAACATGATTTTTTGAAACATTATCTTATTCTCTTTTTAACTGCATCAGATCATTGGTTTGAAATCATGGGTAAGAACTTTTTTAAAATTTAAAATAGTTATTTTTGTGGTTAGGCAAAATCTAGTTTACTTGTGGAATGTTTGCTATTGAATGCTAGCATAAAATGAGATCTAAAACCTAGGTGTAATACTTCGGTAATACTTAAGAAGCTATTTGCTAGCCATATTATTTTGCTATTTCTGGATGCCTCCAGAAATAGATGCTGGGGGAAGATCATACAGTGGGGTAGCACTGTGGAGCTGTGGTGGGAGTGGTCCATTCTGGGTGCAGGTAAAAAGAGGCCGCATTGTCTAGAGAGAGTTTTAAAACAATAATAAAGCTGTTTTAAAGTCAGTCAGCTCTTTATTATCACCATGTGCTGGCAATTTTAAACAGCATTTCTGATAAAATGCTGTTAATCCCCAGGGCATGTGATTCCCACCATCCCTCTCCCTCTTGGTATGCCACTAAGATAACATCCATGTTCTTATTAGATCTACCCCAGTTCTAAGTCTTCACTTCACTGTGACTTTCATGTGTTATTTTATCCCTATAGCACACAACTGCATTACATTTTTCAAATAAATGTGAAAATTTAAGAAAAATAAGGTCAGCTGTTATTTAAATCTAATTTGCTAGGTAACAATGACTGTTAGATGGTTTAAAATTTATTTAAATATATTTACATCTATTTAAATTGATCAGATGTATAAATGTATAATTGGCTTCCTTTAATTTGCTAAATGGCATTGTATGTATAGGGCACAATGCCAGGTTTCTAATTTTCTGTTTCAGAGTTTAATTAGTGCAAGGCGTTCTGTAATGAGTTTAGTTCCTAGTTTGTTAGATCTTAACCTATCATCTTATGTAATTTTCTCTTCTAGGATACTCCTTTTGTAATATTAACTATGTAGTACTTTAGAGAAATTAGTCTTGAAATAGAAATAATTTTATTGCTAATTATTTCAACGATACTTTTATGATTAGCTCATACTTCTCTTGTAAGGCCTCTATGGTTTATTCAACCAAAGAATATCTAAAGTTAGGGAATGACTTGGCTGTGTATTTTAAAACCAAAAAGAGAGGTACAAATGGCATCAACTTAGGACTAGAACTCCTGCTTACTGTATTGTTAATATACATTTTATGTGTTATTGTGTAGTAAATAAGACTATATTCACTTTACTGTGGTTAAATTTAATTACCTAGTATTAATTACTGGTAAAATTGATTAATGTAACCTCTGGTGCCGCTAAAAACTGTACCCTTATTTCCTCATTGTAGTTGTATATTTGTGTTCTCTAAAGCCTGAGAGAAAAACTCACTCATTAATTGATTAATAATTTTTAGGAAATTATTTTCATTTAATGAAAGCTTATAATCTTTATTTTTTTTTAATTAGAGTCGAGTTTGCCCATTTCTTGTAGACCCTTCTTCCCAAGCTACAGAATGGTTAAAGACACATTTGAAAGACTCACATTTGGAAGTTATTAACCAGCAGGTGTGTATTACTTATAATTTAGATACCAACTAGTAATGGTATCTTGTGGTGAAAAGAACTATAATCAGAAAACATAGATTCAAAACTGAGTCTTATAACTTACCTGGTATGGGTCCTGGGAAGGAAATGTAGCTTTCTTAGCTTTAGTCTTCTAATTTGTAAAAAGGAATAAGAATATTTGTTTGATTGCTTCTATATGCAAGGTGTTGATCTAAGCCCTGGGAATTTATAAGTGAGTAGTTCCTGCCCTCATGGAGATGAAAATTAAGTAATTACTTACACTAAACAAATAAGCATTTACACTAAATTATGATTAAAGACAAGTATAGGATGCTATAGAAGTAAGTTACTTAGTTTGGAGAATTAGGAAAACCTCCTTGACTTTTTAATTTCCTGTTCCTGTAACTCATCAATGAGCATCTTTGTTGTGTACAAAGATTTGACAGTTGGTCAATGAAATGTAACCATCGTGTTTTGTGTAGTGACTTTTCACTGTCATGTTTATCTCACCAAAGAAATTATTTTTGGTCAGTTTTTTTTTTTTTTATCGGGGAAGGCCTAGTGTATGATTAATTTTTGTAGATATGCTTCAGGTGCTTGAAAAATTAACTCTTTAAAATGTTCTTCACTTACAAAATGGGGATATCTAACTCACTTGTGTTTAAGAATAATTGTAATATCTTTATATAATATATAAAATATTTAATGCCACTTATGGTTGTAGTAGGAGATCTTAATAATTATTATCCAAATATTTAAAATTTTTTTAACCACAGTTGGAGGCTTAGAGTGGTATTTAAAATGACTCTTTACCTAGCCAGAAAGCCTAAAAATTCTTGAATGGTTATAGAATTTTATCTAAAGGTTCTTTTTACAGTAATTAGAACTATCACATCAAGGTAAGTTTACTAGAATTCATCGTCTTGTCTTTCTTCTTCCATTCAATGTGATATTGAATACAACCAAAGTAGTTGTTTTCTTTTTTTTTTTTTTTTTCTCCCATGGTACGTGGGCCTCTCACTGTTGTGGCCTCTCCTGTTGCGGAGCACAGGCTCCGGACGCACAGTCTCAGTGGCCATGGCTCACGGGCCCAGCCGCTCCGTGGCATGTGGAATCTTCCTGGACTGGGGCACGAACCCATGTCCCCTGCATTGGCAAGCGGACTCTCAACCACTACGCCACCAGGGAAGCCCCCAAAGTAGTTTTTATTAATACTTGGATGAGTAACTTATTGCATGTAGAATTTGAAAATTTCTGCATCAATTTGAAATCATAGTAGAAAATTTTAAAAGGCTTTTTTATTGTTAATGTAAAAATCCTTTTTTTCTAATATGTCTATTTAAATTATTTATGAATTTATTTGATAATTTATTCAACTAAATTGACTCATCACCAAGTACTTATAACTGGAAAAGCAATCATGAATAATTTGTATTGTTAACATACATATTAATTTTAACATATTTGTGTTATTGCTGTTAATAGCTTCATTCATTATCTGTAAGGACTTTTGTAAATCTAAGGTAATAAAGGAATTCATATGTATTCTTATTTATTCTCTTAGGATAGTAACTTTATCACAGCTCTTGAGTTGGCAGTACGTTTTGGGAAAACCCTTATTATACAAGAAATGGATGGTATAGAACCTGTTCTTTATCCATTATTGAGACGAGATCTGGTTGCTCAAGGTAAATGAATATTTGACAGTTTCCAGAGAGTAACTACTTTTTAAATCCAAAATAATTAACTTCATTAACTAACTTTGACATTTTTGGTCTTTTCAGTGAATCTAAAGAGAGGAAAACTTTTTGGGGACTGTATTATAGTAATGTCATCAGAATATAATAGTAACAGCAAGTAAAAAACTTAAAGTGCCTTTGTAAAAGAGGCACCATGTTAGGGTCTCCCACACCATTCCCAGGAACAATATTTTACCAGGAAGACTCAAGGGATTCAGCACTCCTGGCTTAGATTTATTGCAGGGAAAGGTTGCAAAGCAAAGTCAGTAAAGAGAAAAGGCACATAGGGTGAAGTCAGGAGTCAAGAACCTAGGTGCAAGCTTCCAAGAGTCTTCTTTCATTGGAGTCACACAGAATGTGCTAATTCCCCCAGGGCTGAGTTGTGACAACACGTATGAAAGTTGTCTACCAAGGAAGCTTATTAGAGACTCAGTGTCCAGAGTTTTTATTGGGGCTTATTATGTAAGCACACTCTGTCTAGCAGGTAGCAAAATTCCAGACTCCCCAAAGGAAGGCAGGTGTTCAGCGTAAACCGTATTGTTTGAACAAATAGCTTAAGCACAGTGAGCCACTCTTACCTATTCTGGGAATGGTGAGAACCTTAACAAAATCCAAATTCCCATACAATGGTTATGGGCCAACCTTGCAAGCAGGCCTCTCTAAGGATACTGGTCTTAGGACTGTTATGTTACCTCCTTTCTGTGCAGGTACCTAACCCAGACTTTGATATTAGAAAAGTTATGTAAGAGCTTGTTGTGCAAAATGTCATAGACATGTACTTATATATAAGTACATACACTTACTTACACCACACACTTTGCTAGCACCACAAAGTTTAGAAAATTGGAGTTACTGGGGGCAAAGCAGAGAAATAGCAAAGAATGTACTATTTACTGATCACCTGTTATCCCACAAATAGGTATGCTTAGCCTAGCAGTGATTGATATGTTATGGAAAGAACCCTAGTAGTGGGATTGTTGCCGATATAACCTGGACTTACTTCCTGGGGTTCAGTCTCTGGTCTCAGTCTGTTCTTTCCTGGAGCTAATTCAGATCTGTTGAGCTACCTCTTGCTATGCTATCTTAAAGGGGGTGGAAATGAACCTTTAGGATCATCTGGATTTGACTCCCTTTAGTCTGTATGCTGACCCTTGAGCGCTCTTTAAATATATCTCGATGAGCTCTTATTGGTATTAGGTTTTAGCCATATCTGCTGCATTTTCTGAGAATGGAGTTTGACAAGGTCCCCTAAAATTGGATCTGGTAAAAAATGATAATATTCTACATCATGATTTGTTCACACAGTGAAACACTATTCCAGATAGTTGTTCAGGGCTGTTTGGGTCAATTTGTTAATTTCTGTTCACTTCATTGAGAAAAAGAGCGTTACCTCTGCCCCTACCTTACTTTTTCCACCTTCAGTCCAGAGTCGCATATGTTCACGTCACATCAGTTGAAGTCTGTTATCCCCTTTGAGTATACTTCAGATTGTCCTTTTCTGCAGTTTTGAGTTCCTCATGAATAGCCATTTGTCGTCATACATTTCCTGTGGGGACAGAGGATGGTTGTCCTAGAAAGACGTAAAACAAAGCCTGTGTCCAAGTTCATTTACGTCCCAGTGTTCTTAATCTAAGCAACACGAACTGCTTTCTACATAGTGATGTCAAAACAGGCACAAGTAATAGGAATAGAATGTACTTCTCCTCCTCAAATTTATGCAGTTCAAAAATCCCCTCAAATATGTATTGATCAAAAAGAAGAGCAAGGTACAATTCTTCGTCAAAGTCTCATTGTTTTAAATTTTCTGTTTCCTGTGTTCCTAGTAGCTCAGCCAAGGCAGAAGTTAGATGTAGAAGTTTGCAACTGTCAAATAGCTGAAGACTGCTTGACCAGCTATCTATGTAGAAGTTGCTGGAGGAGAGGCTAGTGTAGTTGGCAAATAGTTTAAGTTTTACTAGCAATAGATGCCAAAATTATTTTTATTAATCATTCTAATCCTTTACAGTTATTTCATTTCCATCTGGGGCTTGAGTATGTATTCGAGAGTTATAGTAGAGATGATAGCTAAACATTCTTGATTGGCTCTTTTAGACCAAATTCTTCACTTTAGGCACGACTGCTTCATACAGGCATATGTATGTGCAACATAAAGATTAACCTTGTGATTAATTGCTGTATCTGTTTCTAGAGGGTGGTTCTCCATATAGGTATGTCTTTGGTAGCCCAGTTGAGTCTAGGCAGCTTAATGGCCTGAACACAGCTAGACCAGTGGTTCTCTAATGGTAGTGATTTTGTCCCCCAGGGGACATTTGGCAATGACTGGAGACATTTTTGGTTGTAACAACTTGGTGCGTCTATTCCAAGGATATCTTTAAAATGTACAGGGCATCTCCTCATAACAAATAATTTTCCAGTACAATTTGTCAGTAGTACTGAGGTTGAGAAACCCTAAGCTAGCTCACCAGTTCTGACCCATGAATCTCTGTACTGGTATATTTCAGTTATTTTCAGGGTGACATGCTTTATAGCCAAGAGCACTACTTGAAGCCAGTTCATTGTACAGAATATTCCATGCTATAGGTTGCCAAAAGTTTTACCTATGGATAGTGGATGGCTGTAGCATTCCATTGGATTTTCTTATCTGTGAGATTTTTTTGTAGACATCTGTAATTCTGTGCATCTGAAAGATATAGGGCTCAAAGACAAGGATTGGTTTACAACTGCTTGGATTACTTCCAGAGTTGGCACTTGCAGCTTTTACAGGAGCTGCCATTCAAACTTAGCCACATGTTTGTTGACCAGATAAATTATTAGGTTGTACTAAAATCTTCAGGTGTGGAATATGCTGCTTCTAGTAAAGTGAAGAAGGTATTCAGTTGTTGATTTTCTTTCTTTGTATATAGTGGCTATAAAGCCAGCAGTTTATTCTTAATAGGCTGTGGGATATTTCCTTGAGCAATGTTGATTTGATTATTTTTGTGGCCGGGTTTTTTGTTTATCTTCATGTAAGTCCCATCATCTTTAGTTAGTTAAGCTTGAAAGGTTTACAATACAATGTGAGCAATTTTATCAGTGGAGACCATTACCAAGATGTTACCTATATGATGGAATGTTTGTACCCATATGGCAGTTCACATGGTACTTGGATTTCTCTAATTCAGATGATAATATATTTCTGAAGAGTTTGGACCTGTTAAGGTATACTGCATATAAGAGATGAACTGATTTTCATCTTCTTCCCAGGGGAATGTAAAAAAGAAATCATTAATAATCATTAGCAGTGTTCAAGTATCTGCTGTGAGCAAAATATTTTTAATCATCGCTGTGTCAAGCATTGTGGAAGCAGTGGTGGCCACTTCCTGGTTTAAGTTTCATGGTCATAATAAACGTTCAAACAATTTTTATTTTGAAATCCAGACAGATAAAATTGTGTAGCACTCTTGCCTGGTGTAAAAAGAATAACTTTCTTTTTCACTTCCTAACATGATGCATTTCTTTTAACTATAAGTATTGGCCGGATTTGGGTACACTTTATAGGCAGATCTTGCCTGTATCTTTGGCTAATTGTTAAAGAAGTCATCAAGGCATCACAATAAACAAAGCCAATTAATGTATCTGTACATACAGGTGCTCCAAATCTATTAGATATGTTAACCAAAAAAATCGAAACAAAATATACTCAATCCTGATCCAGGCTCAGAAACCAAAATAATAGCCATGTAAGTTGAGGCTTCCCCTGGAAAGAGAATGTGAGACCAAATCTTGTACTTGTGCCTAATCATTCTGTTTCCACAGTTCTCTAAAGTACAGTACAGATTTTGTGCCCAGGAGAAAAATGTAGTCAAAATTAACTCCATCGTAGGTTAACTCCAATGTAAATTAAGACTTTATACAGCTAAGACTGTGTTGGACTTTTATAGTTCTACATGTAATATTTTCTAAGAGTAGTGTAAGGGACTTATGTCCAAGGGTCTTTTTATACAATAAAACATTTATTTTGAAATATTTTTAAAAATGTTATATCAGAATAATGCATTGATGGGTTACACAATCAAATAGTATAGGATGGCAAGAGTGTTCTTTCCCTCCCCTCTTCATGACTAGTCTTACAAGAGAAAATCAGTTACTTCTTAATTTTCACTTTTTATTGAGATACACTTACAATTGTATAGCTTAATGATTTTTACAAATGGAATACACTTCTGTAAGCACCCAGATCAAGATACAGAACTTTTTCAGCATTCCAAACTCCTTTGTTTACCACTGTCCCCCACAAGGATAACCACATTCCTGCCTTATAACAGATAAGTTTTACTTGTATTTGTACATTGCATAAATGAGGAAGAAAAAAGCAGCACCTGACTACTATGGGCTGGAAGCTGGCCAGGCTCTACAGCTTGACCATGGTGCTCTCCTGTTGAACATAAACCATTTCACAGAACACCATCAACAGGCAGGTCACTCTGTGACCATAAGCATGTCAGCGCACAAAAACGAGGACACTTCCATGCCACAAAGATAACTAAACATCCTCTTCTCCCTGCTCTTATGAGTGACTTCTGCTTTTTTACCCATATAGCTTAGTCTGACACCATTTCTGACACCTCCTAGATATCAACAAAATTATTGATACAAATCAGAATTGTCTGGTCTTTCTGATAGCATCCATTCCCCAGCAAAACCGCACTTTCTTTGAACCATTCTGAAATCACCCAGTGTTAAGTCCATCTTCTATAAAAAGCATCTCTGAATACCTTTTTACTGAGACAAGGTGCAGTTTCCCATGGTGATCTATCTTTCATTGTAAGTTGCCGGTATACCCGAGCTGAGACCCTTTAAACTGAGTTTATGTTTTAACTAATTAGTTAACTGAATAATTTTTAATTGAAGTATAGTTGATTTACAAAACTATATTAGTTTCAGGTGTACACATAGTGATTAAATGTTTTTATGGATTATACTTCGCTTAAATTTATTAAAAAACAGTGGCTGTATTTCCCTGTGCTATACAGCAGCTGTCCCCAACCTTTTTGGCACCAGGGACTGGTTTCATGGAAGACAGTTTTTCCACAGATAGGGTGTAGGGGATGGTTCAGGTGGTACCAGTCCGCGGCCCAGGGGTTGGGGACCCCTGTTGTACAGTATATCCTTGTTGCTTATTTATTTTATACATAGTAGTTTGTATCTCTTAATACCATACCCCTGTCTTCCCCTTCTCCCCTTCTCTCTCCCCACTGGTAAGCACTAGTTTGATTTCTGTTAGTCTGTTTGTTTTGTTATATACTTTGACTTCTTTTATTTTTTAGATTCCACATATAAGTGGCAATATAGAGTATTTGTCTTTCTCTGTCTGACTTATTTCACTAAGCATAATACCCTCTAGGTTCATCCATGTTACTGAAAATTGCAGAATTTCTTTCTTTTTATGACTGAGTAATATTTCATTGTGTGTATATGTATATATTTTCAATATATATTAATATATATATATGGTATATACATATATACCACATCTGTTTTATCCATTCATCTATTAATGGACACTTAGGTTGCTTCTGTATCTTGGCTATTGTAAATAATGCTGCTATGAACATTGGAGTACATATACTTTTCAAATTAGTGTTTTTGTTTACCTTGGAAGTTTACCCAGCAGTAAAATTGCTGGATCATATGGTAGTTCTATATTTAGTTTTTGGAGTAGCCTCCATACTGTTTTCCACAGTGACTGTACCAATTTACATTCCCACCAACAGTGTACTAGGGTTCCCTTTTCTCTACATCCTCGCCACCATTTGTTATTTGTGGTCTTTTAAATGATATCCATGCTGCCAGACGTGAGGTGATAGCTCATTGTGGTTTTGATTGTATTTCTCTGACGATAACAGTGTTTAGCATTTTTTCATGTGCCTGTTGGCCATCTGCATCTCTTCTTTGGAAAATGTCTGTTCAGGTCTCCTGCCCAATTTTTAATCGGGTTGTTTGCTTTTTGATGTTGAGTTATATGAGCTGTTTATATATTTTGGATATTAATCCCTTATTGATCATATCATTTGCAAATATTTTCTCCTGTTCAGTAGTTGTCTTTTTGTGTTGTCAATGGTTTCCTTTGCTGTGTAAAAGCTTTTAGGTTTGATTAGGTCTCATTTGTTTATTTTTGCTTTTTTTCCTTTTGCCTGTGGAGGCAGATCCAAAAAATACTGCTATGACTTATCTAAAAGAGTATTCTGCCTTCTCTTTTAGGAGTTTTATTTTTTTAGATCTTAAATTTAATCTGTTTTGCATTTACTTTATATATGGTGTGATAAAATGTCCTAATTTTATTCTTTTACATGTAGCTGTCCAGTTTTTCCAGCATCGCTTATTGAAGAGACTGTCTTTCCTCCATTGTGTATTCTTGACACATTTGTTGTAGATTAATTGACCATAAGTGCATGGGTTTCTTTCTAGGCTCTCTATTTTGTTCCATTGAACTGTGTGGCTGATTTTCTGCCAGTATCATGCTATTTTGATTACTTTCTAGTATATTCTGAAGACTGGGAGCATAATACCTCCAGCTTTGTTCTTTTTTCTCAAGATTACTTTAGAAATTTGGGATCTTTTGTTGTTCCATATAAATTTTAGGATTATTTGTTCTAGTTGTGTGAAAAATGTCATGGATATTTTTTAAAAATTTATTTAATTTATTTATTTTTGGCTGTGTTGGGTCTTTGTTTCTGTGCGAGGGCTTTCTCTAGTTGCGGCAAGCGGGGGCCACTCTTCATCACGGTGTGCGGGCCTCTCACTATCGCGCCCTCTCTTGTTGTGGAGCGCAGGCTCAGTAGCTGTGGCTCACGGGCCTAGTTGCTCCGCGGCATGTGGGATCTTCCCAGACCAGGGCTTGAACCCGTGTCCCCTGCATTGGCAGGCAGATTCTCAACCACTGCGCCACCAGGGAAGCCCTGCCATGGGTATTTTGATAGAGATTGCATTGAATCTTTAGATTGCTTTGGGTGCTATGGATATTTTAACAATATGAATTCTTCCAATTGAAGACATTGGAATATCATTCCATTTCTTTGTATCAGCTGCAGTTTCCTTCTTAAATGTTTTATAGTTTTCAGAGTAGGATTTTCACATCCTTTGTTAAGTTTATTCCTCAGTGTTTTATTCTTTTTAATGTGATTTTAAACAGGATTGTTTTCTTGCTTTCTCTTTCTCATAGTTCATTGTTAGTGTATAGAAAAGCAACAGATTTCTGTATGTTAATCTTGTGTCCTTCAACTTTACTGAATTCATTTATTAGTTCTAACAGTTTTTTGGTGGAGACTTTAGGGTTTTGTTTATATAGTTTTTTGTCATCTGCAGATAGTAGCAGTTTTACTTTTCCCTTCCAATTTGGATACTCTTTATTTCTTTTTCTTGTCTGAATACTGTATCTGGGACTTCCAATACTATGTTGAATAGAATTGGTGAGATGGGCATCCTTCTCTTATTGCTGATTTGAGAGGAAAGGCTTTCTTTTCACCTTTTCACCATTGAGTATGATGTTAGCCATGGGTTTGTCATAAACGGCCTTTATTATGTTTAGATATGCTCCCTGTAAACCCACTTTGATGAGAGTTTTTATCACGAATGGATGTTGAATTTTGTCAAGTGCTTTTTTTGTGTTTATTGAGATGATCATGTTATTTTTATTCTTTCTTTTGTTAATGTGATGTATCATTGATTGATTTGCGAGTATTGACCCTTGCATCCCTGGAATAAATCCCACTTGATGATGGCATATGATCCTTTTTATTTTTTATTGAGTTTGGTTTGCTAATATTTTGTTGAGGATTTTTTCATCTATATTCATCAGAGATATTAGCCCTTAATTTTCTTTTGTTGTAGTGTCTTTGTCTGGTTTTGTTATCCAGGTAATGGTGGCCTCATAGAATGAATTTGGGAGTGTTCCATCCTTTTCACTTTTTTGGAATACTTTGAGAAGGATAGGCATTAACTCTTCTTTATGTGTTTGGTAGAATTCCCTTGTGAAGCCAGAGGGTCCTGGATTTGCTGGGAGGTTTTTTGTTACAAATTCAATTTCACTGTTAGTAATTGGTATGTTCAGATGGTCCCTTTCTTCCTTGTCAGGTTATATGTTTCTAGAAATGTGTCCATTTCTTCTGGGTTGTCTATTTTGTTGGCATATAACTGTTCATAGTATTCTTTTATTATTTTTTATATTTCTGTGATAATGGCTGTAATTTCTCCTCTTGCATTTCTTCTCTTGTTTATTTGCATTTTCTCTCTTTTGATGAGCCTGGCTAAAGGTTTATTTATTTTGTTTGTCTTTTCAAAAAACAAGCTCTTGCTTTCATTGACCTTTTCTATTGTTTTTTTTGTCTCTAATTTTATTTCTTTAATTTTATTTCCTTTCTAATATTTATTATTTCTTTCCTTCTGCTGACTTTGGACTTTATTTGTTCTTCATTTCCTAATTCCTTTAGATGATAGGTTAGGTTGTTTATTTGAGATTTTTCTTATTTCTTGAGGTGGGCTTGCATTGCTGTAAACTTCTCTCTTAGAACTGCTTTTGCTGCATCCCATAGATTTTGGAAAGTTGTGTTTCCGTTATCTTTTGTCTCAATGTATTTCCTGTTTTCCTCTTTAATTTCTTCACTGGCCCATTGGTTTTTCAGTAGCATGTTGTTTATTCCTCACATATTTGTGCTTTTCCCAGTTTTCTTCCTGTAACTGATTTCTAGTTTCATACTGTTGTGGTCAGAAAAAATGCCTGATATAATTTCTGTCTTCTTAAATTTGTTGAGACTTGTTTTGTGTCTTAGCACATTGTCAATCCTGGAGAACATTTCATGTGCAGTTAAAAAGAATGTGTATTCTGCTCTTTTGGGGTAGAATGTCCTGTAGATATCTATTAAGTCCAACTGGCCTGTGGTGTCATTTAAGACCCTGTTTCCTTATTGATTTTCTCTCTGGATGATCTGTCCACTAATGTAAGTGGTATGTTAAAGGCTCCTCCTATTCTGTTATTGTCAATTTCTCCCTTTATGTCTCTTAGTATTTGCTTTATATATTTAGGTGTTCCTGTATTAGGTGCATACACGTTAACAAGTGTAACATCCTGTACTTGTGTTGATCCTTTTATTATTACATGATGCTCTTCTTTGTCATAGACTTTGTTTTAAAGTCTACTTTGTCTGATATGAGTATTGTTACCTCTACTTTCTTGTTATTTCCATTTCCGTGAAATCTCTTTTCCATCCCTTCACTTTCAGTTAGTGTGTCTTTAGCTCTGAAGTCAGTCTCTTGTAAGCAGCACATAGATGGGTCTTTTTAATTAATTAATTAATTAATTTTCTGGGTTTTTTTTTAACATCTTTATTGGAGTATAATTGCTTTGCCATGGTGTGTTAATTTCTGCTTTATAACAGAGTGAATCAGTTATACATATACATATGTCCCCATATCTCTTCCCTCTTGCATCTCCCTCCCTCCCACCCTCCCTATCCCACCCCTCTTGGTGGTCACAAAGCACTGAGCTGATCTCCCTGTGCTATGCGGCTGCTTCCCACTAGCTAGCTATCTTACGTTTGGTAGTGTATATATGTCCATGCCGCTCTCTCTCTTTGTCCCAGCTTACCCTTCCCCCTCCCCGTATCCTCAAGTCCATTCTCTAGTAGGTCTGCATCTTTATTCCTGTCTTGCCCTTAGGTTCTTCTGACCATTTTTTATTTTTTTAGATTCCATATATATGTGTTAGCATAAGGTATTTGTTTTTCTCTTTCTGACTTACTTCACTCTGTATGACAGACTCTAGGTCCATCCACCTCACTACAAATAACTCAGTTTCATTCCTTTTTCTGGC